>NW_025422060.1:12032500-12327489 GCF_011764305.1 Mustela putorius furo
GGGGTAATTGTCAGGGTGCCCAGGGGAGGTCACATACCCCGCAGAATCCACATCGTGGATGTAGATGTTGCCCCCACAGGCTGGTGAGAAACAAAGTGAAATCAATAGATGGTCTGGGAAAGAGGATGCAATGCTACTATCCCCCCCCCTTTTTTTTTTTGCACTGTTTTACATCATCTTTTAAAAAATTGAAATAGAGTCGAAACTCAATGCCACATTAGTCTCAGATAGACAACATGGTGATATGACAAGTTTACGTGATTTCATATATATGTAAAAACTAAAAAACTCAAACACACAAAAAGCAAAACCAGACTCATAAATACAGAGGACACATTAGGGGTTGCCAAAGGGGAGGGGAGTGGGGGGATGGGCCAGATGGGTGACAGGCTTCCAGTTAGGGAGGGAATGAGTCATGGGGATAAAACGAAGGGCATGGGGAGTACAGCCAACTGTATTACAAGAGCCCCATATGGAGCAGATGGCAGTAATGCCTGTGGTGAGTACAGCACCATGTCTAGACTTCCCACTGGCATTTTTTGTTTTTTGTTGTTGTTGTTGTTGTTGTTATTTTCAGCATAACAGTATTCATTATTTTTTGCACCACACCCAGTGCTCCATGCAATCTGTGCCCTCTATAATACCCACCACCTGGTACCCCGACCTCCCTACCTGCCCTGCCCCTTCAAAACCCTCAGATTGTTTTTCAGAGTCCATAGTCTCTCATGGTTCACCTCCCCTTCCGATTTCCCCCAACTCCCTTCTCCTTTCTAACTCCCCATGTCCTCCATGCTATTTGAAGTGACTTTATCTGTATTTCCAACCTCAGTGTTCTTTTACCTGGATTTATCCTCATTCTCTTTTTAAAAAACAGATTCTGAATTTGTTATTGGGGGAGCTACCAAGTGTGTCACTTTTTAACCTGCCCAACTATAAATTCTCTTAGAAAATTTCTCTCTTCCTTAAAGCCAACAAAATACTTATGGTGCCCAATGCATACAGTGGAACATCCTGGAAGAATTAGTGTACATTCGCCATACAGAAAAGCACATGAATGCAGAGAAGCCCTTACAACTTCCCACTGACTGGGTGGTTCCATAGAAAGATTCGGAGCTGGGATCTTGATATGTAAAAGATGAAGCAGATAGATTTCCGCACAACTCTGGGGGTATCCGCTCATTATGTTTCTTCAGGATTTAGATGCATTTGAAGAGCAAGAGACGGCTGGCATGAGAGAATTTATTAGCCAGTTTCTGGAAGAAGATCAATGGGCTTTTTATACTTCTTTTCTAGAAAACCAAAGTATGTAAAAAGACTTTCCTTTTACCAATAAACATTTTTTGGGTGATCTCACCCACCATCCAAGCCGGCGTTACCTGGGTACTTATAACACCGATGAAATGAACCTAGTAAGTGAGCCTCACAGACACATGGGTCTGCTACACTCTCTTGATATTTCTTTCTGCTATCATTCAGCCACTTATTGTCCTAACCTGAATTTTGCCATTGCCCAGAATTCTTCTCGTCTCCGAACCCGAACCTGCAGACTATACGTGATTCGAACCATTTGCGGAAATCAATGGTCTCCAAATGCGCACTCTCCACTCTCAACACGGCAAGCAGCCCTGCTTTCTCACAGAAACGTAACAGCTAAGTGAGACCGGACTCTCTGCCCTCGACCCTTATGGTCCCCACTCTCTCGGGAGCCTAGGCGCGCCGCTTGTTGTTTTCCTTCAGAGCGTGATGGAAGAAATCAGATGAGGACGCTGCCCCCATGTGCTGCCACCCTTAAGAAATTTATCTGCCTCTCTGCCTCCTGTATCTTCCCCGGCTACACCATCTTCCTGTACAATGGGTGGGCCTCCCACTCCGCTGTCTTCTCAGGGGCCGCGCCCTGGGGAGGCCCTCCCCGTCCCCTGGGCGCTCACTCTCTCTCCCTCCCGGTCCTCTCCCCTCCCCCACGCTCCTCCCCGCCCCTCACATCTTCCCACGCCATCACATGCTCAAGTCAGTTACAGTCCCGTTATCTGCTCTTCCTAACTGGCCTCTTTCCTCCTTCCCCCTCCGCTTTTCAACCCTATCAAAGCACTCCGGTTTGGCTCCCAGTGGTGTACCCAAGCATCTTTTTCTTCTTTATTTTATAGCCCCAGCATTTAATCTGGTTGATCACAACTGTCTCTTCTTTCTATTTTTGTCCCCCAGCTGCGTGGACACTGAGCTCCTCCTCCTTTTATCTCACACCCTCCCACCTTTGGTCCCTGGGTGCCTCTTTCCAGGTGTTTCCCAGAAACCGGAAGTTTGTACCTTTTCATCCCGGTCATCTGTTTCATCCAATGCCCCACCTCCTCTCAGGCAACCACCAGTTGGTTCTCTATCTTTAAGAGTCTGTTTGCTTGCTGTTTAGATTCCACATATAAGTGAAATTGAATGGTATTTCTCTTTCTATGGTGGGCTTATTTCCCTTAGCAGAATAATCTCTAGGTCCATCCATGTTGTCCCAAATGGCAAGAGTTCACTCTGTTTTCAAGGCTGACTCATACTCCATTGCGTATAACTATAACACATCTTCTTTATCTACTCATCTATGAATGGACAATAGGTTTTGAAATCAAAAGACCTTTAAGTCTAATAGTAAAGGCAGAAAGATGGGGAGGAAGTAATGACCATACCATTCTTACATAAAAAGAGGGTCTGGCAAAGGAATAAAAGAATTGAAGCATTTATAAATAAACCCTTAGTGTATCTGAATTACCACCAAATATTGATTTCAAAACTGTAATTTAAGACTGTAACTCAAGACTCTATCATGGGAAAGTAGAGTTCTGTGGGATCAGCTGATGTCTACTCACTAGACACAAGGCACTGCTACTCTGAGAAGCCTCGGTGGCCAGTGACATTCCACACATGATTCAGCAGCTGAGCTCAGCAGAGACAGAGGGATAACAAACTCTCAGCCTATAAAGTAATGGGGCTGGTATTCACAGAGCTGTCTTTCAAGTCTCCTTCCAAGTGCCAGAGCTGCATGTAGGGGGAAGTAACAGAAGTACATTCCCTCTAATCATGGAACCTACTCAAGCTATTAGATGATTTTTTGTGTCATTTGGTAGACACTTATTTCTTCTCCTTTTCCAGAATAAAGAAATTATGCTGACATTTAAAAAATCTCATATTTTAGAGATTATGCAGTAAGATATATGGTTTTATTTAGATTAGTATTTTTTAAAAATATGCTCAGGAATTTGGGATTGAGGTCATATGATTATCCTGAAATCTGTATTATCTAATTTGGGGAGGAAGCAAAGACTTATTCTCTGCTAACATTACTCTCTCTTTTGAAACTATGCTTATTTACTTATTTATTCAATTAAACATTATATAAATTTAAATGTCACAAAATTAAGTCATTACAGTAGAATTAAATATAATTTTAATCAAGCATAATTAAGTAAAGGTAATTAAGTAAAGATCACCACTATAATATATAATTAAATGGGTAATAACAGAATCAGAGGAATATGTGTTCACTTTAAAAGAAAGCATACAAATGATTATAAAACGATGTAATTATCATTCTTACAATGCTTCCATAACTGTAATGGATAATTAGATATTTTATAGTAGAAAGGACTAAGAAATTTCAGGGTATCCATAAGATCGGTTTAATTTATAATCATGGAGAGTATTTTACTTTGTTCATTCTCTCAATAAGTAGGCTTGGAAAGAATCTAAGCCTCATTTTACTTATCTGTAGAATGGGAATGATACCTTCCTTAAAAAGCAGCCATGATGAGATACTGAATGTATCAAGAATACAGTAAGTACCTGAAAACAGGTAGCTATTCTTGTTAAATTATTATTCTTACTTTAGAAAAGAAAACTTCACATATTTTTTCCTCAAATCTATTTAAACAAGAAAGATAAAGCAACTGCAGGAAAAATACAGGCATTTTGCTCGGTGAACATACTTACCTAAACTCTTTGCCTCATATTTGATCTTAAATCCTTGCCCTCCATTACTGGCATCAGAAATAAACTGAACAAACATTTGATTATCTGAGGTGAACAGAGTGGATGAAGGACGACCGCCACAAAAATGACCATTTCCTCCACGGAGTCCCAAGGGTGGAGAATAGATGTCAGGCCCATTTTTCAGCTAGGAACACAAATTAAAATCACATCAGTTCCTTCAGATTGAGAGAGATGGAGCGCCCAAGTCCTACCACTTTATGTCCCCAGAGAGAAGAATCGCCATTTTGTTTTTTGAATGAAGACTGCAAAGTTAATCATTAGGAAAGGTGGCAAGCATGACCTACCACCAAGTAGTCCCCCCGGCTGCAAGAAGCATCTCCATTTGGAATCTGGAAGGGCTGTTCAAAATGGACAGCAATGGTCAGACCACTCTGAACCAGGACGTGCCAAGAGCAGTTGAGGTTGGGACCGTAGGTCTCTGGATACTGAGGGGATGTGATTATGCCTCGGTCTGCGTGCAAATATCCACCACAACCTTTACAAAGAAGCAACAAAGGTAATTTACTTAAGTGACGTTTACAGTGGGATTGTTAGGCTTCCCTGTTTTTCATGAGGATTTTTAAAGTGTAGGCAACAGAAATGTGGTTTGAAACGAACTGGGACCAAAGTATAAGAAATGATGGGCCCAACAAGCTTGTGCTCAGCACCGATGACAGAGTATTCATTTTGTGGTTTTTTCCTACGATCAGGAAACAGAAATAAGCAACAGAGACAAATTACTTTCAGAAGCTTACTTTATAGATGAGTAAGACATACAATAAACACATATATAAGATGTGGGGTAGGATCAATTCTACAAAGAAAAGTGAATAGGGGGAGAGCAAATGGTATAGTATTGTCTAGGGAACTTAGAGAAGGCCTCGTTGTTACGGTATCACCTGAACAGAGACCTGCAGAAATGAGGGATCAAGCCATATGGCTTTGTGAGAGAAGAGCTTTCCAGTTCAGAAAACACTTGGTGTAAGGGCTTGAGTGGTACATCATGTAAGTCAAAATTAATGAGGCACAGTGAGTGATCCCAAAGGAAGCAGCGCTAGGTCATGCAGGAAACTGAAAGGACTTATTTTAAGTAAGAGAGGAAGACATTCAAGGGTTTTGAGTATTAGAATGGTATGATCTGTCTTATATTTTAAAAGCATTGCTCTGTCTGTGATACCTAGATTGTAAGGGGGTTGGCAGGGAAATGCGCGGTCAGGGGGTCCACTCAGGAAGTGACTGCCGGAGTCCAAGGAGAGATGACAGGGTCTGGACTAGGGTGGTAGGAGAAAGGTGGGAAGTGGTTGGGTATAAATATATAAATATATGTAATATATTTAAATATATTGGGAAGGTAGAATCATTGTGATTTGTTGAAGGTTAGGACACAGAGGGTGAGACAAAGAGAAGGATCAAGAATGATGTCGAGATTTTTGGCTTAAGCAACTGGAAAGAATGTGCTTTCCATTTATCAAGATTGTAAAGAGCATGGAATGAGCAGCTTTGGAGGGTGGAAGAGGGTGGGAAGTTTAGGTTTTGCATGGTAAATTGGAGATACCTTCTAGACATGCAGCCATCCAGCATGTACATGTGTGTGTGCACACACACGTGCATACATTTATACGTGCACAGGTACATCTGTCATACACATGTACAGGAGAGAGAGAGAGAGAGACTGGGAGCAGAAGAGAGTGGATGGAGTGAGCAGGCATTAATTCGCCTGCTGTCAGGGGCTGAGCTGCTTAGCAAGGGAGTGCAGCGAGTTCACACAACTACTTAAATCACAGATGGAAATTTATCTTAGGTCTGTCTAATTTCAAAGCCCATTCTCTTAAACCACTACGCAGTCTGCCTCCCTGAGCGTGAAGTAGATAATTTATCTTCCATTGCTCCCTACTCTCTAAAAGACATCTATAACAGTGCAAGAAATATTAGATGAATTTTTAATGTCTATATTGAGAGTCTACTTTAAAATTATGCTTTTTTGTTAAAAGCATGAGCGTCTTTCGATGGTCTATATTTCATGGGCTACTTCTTTAATTTTAATCTTGTTTGGCTTTAAACTTACTATTGGACTTCCCATTTTATCAAGTTTTGGAAGTCTTGATCATGCTACACATGATTGCCACCCACGTATGGTGCACATTCTCTGAGTCATCAAACTCATATTTCAAGAGAAGCAAACCCTTCTGGCCAACCCTCCCATGAATGCTTGAAACCAAGAGCTTTCAAGATATCTTCTATTTTCCTTTTTCTATTTCTTAGATTGAAGATTACTCTGACTTACCGTTCCTTTTATGTGTTATGGATAAGTGCTGTCTGGTTCTGTTCTATTTGAAACCCTTAGCTAGGCTGGAGAATTGTTTTAAAGATCTCATTCTTGGGGTGCCCTGGTGGCTCAGTGGGTTAAAGCCTCTGCCTTTGGCTCAGGTCGTGATCCCAGGGTCCTGGGATCAAGCCCTGCATCAGGCTTTCTGCTTGGCGGGGAGCCTGCTTCCTCCTCTCTCTCTGCCTGCCTCTCTGCCTACTTGTGATCTCTCTCTGTCAAATAAATAAATAAAATCTTAAAAAAAAAAATCTCATTCTTAGGCTACCAGGAACACACCTCATTGTGGAGGTGGGGGGAGATGTCCTCCCCCAGAGACCTGAAGGCAGGGAATCCCTATGTTTCACTCGGCCACAGTTTTTGGATCAAACTTAGTAGCTGACAAAGGATAGCCATCCAGAGGCTGGGTGAGACCCATGTGAAAAATAAGCAGAAGGTATTAGGGAAAAAGAGAGAGAGAGAGGATGAAGTGAGAAGACATGATGTGATATAAAAAAAACCCTGAACATATTACTTTTGTGAAAGGATGCATTAAAGCCCGCTGCGGTTACACTGAAGTCCGAGGTGAGCCGGAGGAACATGTACTCGCCGGTGGACCGGATGGGTCCCGGGAGCTCTCTGCCACAGAGAACGGCCAGCTGCGGGGCCAGGTTACTGTCTCCTATGCCAAAGAAAGGAAATGTCAGTGGTAAAATATGATGTCTTCAGAATCTTCTCCACCTTCCTTTGCAATGCAAAGTAGCTCATACATTTTTCTCAGAACATCACCCTTCCTGGGAGTTCACAAGATTCTCAAATACAAGGACCTCCTCCAAGGGCCACATCATTCTGGTTCCAGCTCCTAATCATGCTGCCTACCTTTTGCTTTACCCTTTATGTTGAAGTCTCCTGACAGTCCCCACTGTCTTTCTCAAAACTGGGTTACAGTTCTGCCCAGCACTAAAACTCAAAATCAGGGTACATGGGGGCTGGGAAATGACGGAGGAGCAGTGCCGACGTGTATGTTAGAGACTCAGCTCAATTAGTCGGATTGCTGAAGGTCAAGTATCTAAAGGAGAGAAAAGATTGGTTCTTCAGCCTCAGATTCTATACTAATGTTGTAAGGTCATTTGCCAAGAGGTGTGCAATGTTTCTATAACCCTCTCTTCAGCCCCAGAGGGTTTCTTAGTTGTGACTGTGATTTTGTGTTTTTTTTTTTTAACTTTTCATTTGTTTGGTGTTGTTTATCTTTTTTTTAATTAAAAGAACACACTTACGTCCACCTGTGTGGAGGATGAGAAAAGAGTTTCATCAAGTGTGCCCTCCAGGGAGAGAATCAGAGGACAACTGGGTCACTTCATAGCTCTTTTTACTACTCTTGGATATAAGCAACTTGGAAAAAAGCCACAATCAAAATCAGAGTGGAGCAAAGGAAATTATAAAATATTTGGATTCCTGGCTGGGAAAATACATGGATTTCTTCTCTAAGAAAAATAATTAAAAGACTTCAAGCTTATAAAAACCAAAAATAGAACATGAGACATGAGGAAATTTGCCCCTTGAATGCAACCAGCGAAATGAATCCCTCTGACATTGATCACCACCTAAAAGTCACTCATTATTCACTACTTCAGAAAGCAAGGTATTGTCTGGGATGACAACTGCCATGGCATAGCTGTAGGAGGAGATGCTTGAAAGGCATTCTTCACAGGGTTTCTGACCTCTGGACAGCTTTGTGGTTTTCACAATTCAAAAGTTTCTCCCTGTGACTTGCTATCTTACCTTATCTTATCTTATCTGCACTTGCTATCTTTGCTGTGATATTTTACTACACATTTCACCTCAAATTGTTTTTGTTGACTTACTCTTTGTCTATATCACAACATTTTGAAGTTTATTGTATGTTGTTTTTTATCACAGGTGCATAGTTTCTCAGTGAGACAGTGTAGGGTCTATTGATGTTTAATTCTTTTCTAAACTTCACCTCAAACTGTCTGATGAAACAATGCTCATCTCTAAATAATTATGTATAAGTTACTTAACTAATGAGTTGGTAGGTAACCCAATAACCACATGATGGTTTGTTTCTCCCCCCAGTATCTGTAATAGCTACTGAGGTATTTCTAGAACATTCTGCAACCTTACCATATGGGTTGTAGCAGGGATGAACGTGATCTTTAAGAAGAGGAGAAAATCAAAGGTAAAGGCTATAGGGTGGTCTGGTGATTCTCTTGCTGATCGAGACTCCTCATTTTAGAGATGTAGAAATGCAAGCCAAGATTACCAATAGCTGACATTTATCAACCAATTATTATTACCACTTTGAGTGCTTTACATGTGCTATCAGACTGTATATTCATAATAACACTATTAGGTAGGTATTTTTATTATCCCAGTTTTGTAAACAGGAAATAGTCTTGGGAAGATATATAATTTGTCCAAGGGCAAAGAATATAGACGTCAACAAGAATTTAAAACCCTAGCTAAATAACTCCAGATGCTCAAACTATGCTATTAAATGATATCTCTAGGATAACAAAGAAACTACATTTTATATCTATAAATAATAGGATTATTGATTTTTAACAAAATTATTTTTTTCTTCCTCCTCTTTTTTCTGTTTGTTTTTGTTGTTGTTGTTTTAACTTTTTCTAGAGCCAATGTAAATCACAGAACCTCAATTTGGGGGAATCTTAGGTATGTAAAATTTGTTGGTATGTGGTCTGGGAAAAATGGATTCAGGGCTGAACCATCCCAGTCCTATAAAATGAATAAGCAGGTGGGAGAGTGACTCAGGTCTCCTAGGAAGGCTGCAGAGCCCTCTCTGGGGTGGCTCAGAAATGTCTACAGCTATGGGGCGCCTGGGTGGCTCAGTGGGTTGAGCCGCTGCCTTCGGCTCAGGTCATGATCTCAGGGTCCTGGGATCGAGCCCTGCATCTGGCTCCAGGCTCAGCAGGGAGCCTGCTTCCTCCTCTCTCTCTGCCTGCCTCTCTGCCTCCTGTGATCTCTCTCTGTCAAATAAATAAATGAAATCTTAAAAAAAAAAAAAAAAAAAAGTCCACAGCCAGCCTGGGACCAAGGACCAATGGCACAAATGGTCTGTAAATATTATTGCTTGAGGTCAATGGCTTTAGATATTTGCTTCAGAATGTGATTGATATGCCTCTGCTCCGCAGAAGCAAAAAAACTGAACAAAGAACAAACAATTGGAGTGGGACTTGAAATTTCATTCTAAATGAACAAATGAACAAAATACCCACCAACCGCTACAGTCAGCACTCAAAAGCTACTTCTTGAATACGAAAAGAAACATAGGGGCAACTAAGAAGCCTATTCAGTACCTACTCACGTTGTGAATAAAAATCTCTTTGGATAGGTCACACTCCAATTTAAAACACTGTCATTGCTTTGGTGTATAAGTCAATTTGCTGAGCTCCCACGCTCTATGTCTCAGTAAGGACACTTTCCAGTCTATAAACAGTATATGATGAAAACTATTTTAGAAATGTCTCTAGCAAAGTAAATTGAAATCCAAATTAAATAATTCTGAATTCCACATATAAAATGCCAGGACTTTAGCTAGGGAATGTATCATGCTCCTGGATCTAACAACTTCAAGAAGTAGGTACTGCTCTCTCTTTCACAGACAATAAAACAGACTTGGACACATTTAGCATTCTGTGCAAGGTCACACAGAAGAAGAAAACAACTCTCAGGGCTCAGGCTTCTAAGAAAAATTATTGGTGAAACAAAAAGCAACTCAATAGAAAGTGCATGTTAAAAGAGTAACCATAATTTACTTCATTACTGGAGTTACCTACTGAAGACATTTTTTTAAAGATCCTACTAGATTCTGAACACTCAGAATATGTGTGCAAGGACACACTCACTTCATTACATGGAAAGTTACATCCACAGGAATGCCTCCATGTGAGAAAAGATGATAACTTCTCTGGGTAATGTGCTAAGAGCTGATGGTTGATAGGAAAAGGAGGGGAAGTTAAGATTTATCATCTCATCTTATTTGTATGATTTATTTGAGTCTTGAGGCCCAGCCTCAACAAAAGGAAAATAAAACCCTCAGCCATTTCTTAACCGTACTTTGTGGAAGTCTAGGGTAACGGATAAGGGAGACAAGAGCTTGCATCCGAGTAAACTATGGGCAGTAAGCAAACACGTTTGGTCCACAAAATACTCTGAAGCATTTTTCATTAATTTTCAAAACTAACAATTGGGAAATTCATACAATATTCTCTATATTTCACATATCTTAAAAGATAGGAAGCTAAAAAATAGTGAGCCTTCCTTCTTAGCAACGGCTCCTTTAATTCTGTTCTCCAGTTTTACACCTCCCTAGTCATGGTCCCTCGAGGTAGGCATGTGAGGTCTTAAAGTCTTTATCATGGCGGGTAGTGGTTCTCAAACTTTAAAGACCGTCAGTATCCTCTTGGAGGCAGGGACAAGGAATAGGCAAGAGAAGTATTTGCATCGTGGGCAACATTCAAGGAGGGGCCAAAGACCTTAGAAATCAAGATAAATAATATTTTAAAGATTAAAATTTAATGTAAAATGGTCAAAATATCAAAATTTTAAACCAAGGTAGAATCCGACTCTGCAGTTTACGCAATCCTGCCTTACTTCTCCACCTGGAAGGCTTTTAAAATCACAGATCTAGGACCCATCCTGAGAGTTTCTATTTTAGTGGGTCTGGGGTGTGGCTGAAATGTGAACCGTGAAGCATAATTTTGTATATGTTGCCTATTAACCTTATGCTTATCCCTCACTGCATAGCAACACCACACCTGCGCAGAGAAAACATGAAAAATGTTAGCCTTCATGCCACCTACTCTCTCCAGAGATTCAGCAGATAAAGAGAATTGAATATATTGCAATTATACATATTTTTCCACACTTGGATCTTAAAGCTATAGGTATAAAATATCAAAATTTATCTCCAAGGCCTTTCAACAGCATCACCTGGAAACTCAGACCATTACTTCCTACTTAAGCCAAGGGTAGTGTTTTCTTTTTTGTTTTTTTGTTTGTTTGTTTTTAGGAACGTAAGGCTGTCCCTGATATAGTGTGTGCATTCATTTGTGACAGACCATTTAATACTTTCCTTACATTCTTTAGAAACTGTAGCCAACTCTAGTCTTGGTTGCCCTCATTGACGACAGTATCTAGGAACTTCTATACAAAATGAATGGAAGCAGCAAAAAGGTATTTTCATAACTGAACGTTAACTAAATATGTGTTAGGGCTGACACTTGTTTAAATGTTTCTCACCATCTCTTATCACAAGTTTGTCATAGTCACAGGTTCTGTGAGCTTCGATGTCCAGGGAAAGGATGTTGAGTTCCACAGTCGAATCTGGAGCATGAATAAGCCACATGCAATCAATGTTGTTACTGTAGCTTTCAGGCCAGCCTGGGGAGAAGAGAAAGACAGGCGCATCTCCTGTCCTCAGGAAGCCACCACAAGCACCTGTTGAAGGGAAAAAAATGACATCTGTCAAATACCTCTGATGGGAGAGAATTTAGCACATTGGTTTTCAAGTGTCAGCCCTGAACTGAGAGGAAACAACCAATTAAAACAGAGTTCTCAAGGAAATCTAGAAATATTTTTTTTAAGATTTTATTTATTCATTTATTGACAGAAAGAGAGATCACAAGTAGGCAGAGAGACAGGCAGAGAGAGAGGGGGAAGCAGTCTCCCTGCTGAGCAGAGAGCCTGATGCAGGGCTCGATCCCAGGACCCTGAGATCATGACCAAAGACGAAGGCAGAGGCTTCACCCACTGAGCCACCCAGATGCCCCTAGAAATATTTTCTTAAATCTGCTGACTCACACAACTATTATATCCCTTAATTTATTTTTTTGTGTAAGAAAAACACACTTTATTCTGCTTTTTTTCACCATAGTTTTGCAACACAGCCCATTTATTGGCTAGTGTTTGTTATTTGTTGAGCATGAAGTTAGTCCATGTAGACGAACTGTATTATTGCTATTATTTCTGTTTCTTCAGGATTTCAATCTTCACTTTTTCAACATAGCTATTCACCATGTAATTTATATCTGGGCAACCTTGAAATAATTTTCAATTTGGTAAAATGTATAACAACAGCCATTATTTCTGACTATTTAAAAGCAGCTCTATTGAACTATTCTGTAGATCTCATAAAACTTATCCTTTTAAATTATACAGATCAGTGGTTTGTAATATATCCAAAAAGTTCTGTAACCATCAGTGATCATTTTAGAACATTTTCACCATTTGCAAAGACACTTTATACCCATTACCACTGATCACTTGCCTGTTTTCCATTCTACCTGTCCATGGGGACCACTAACCGACTTATGGTCTCTGTCTATGGATCTGTCTATTCCTCACGTTTCATGTAAATATAATCATACAGTATGTGATTAGCTTTTGTAGCGAGCTTCATTCACTTAGCGTCGTGTTTTGAGGTTCACCTGTATTGCATCAGGCATCACATCAATATTTCCTTCATTTCCCTTTATTCACTCATTTCCTTGTTTTCAAGCTGACTAGCACTCCACTGTGTGGATATACTGCATTAAATGTTATTGACCTGTTTGACATTTGGGTTGTTCGTGCTTTTTCACTATTATGGATAATTCTTCTATAGACATTTGTGATGACATAAACAGTCAGTTAACACATATTTTGTATGTTATGTGCATTATATGTTATGTATTCTTAAAATGCTAAAGTAAGCTAGACAAAAGAAAATCACAAGGAAGAGAAAACACACTTACAGCACTGGACGGTGTTTATTGAAAAAAATCCTCGTATAAGTGGATATTTTAAATCCTACGTAGTTTTAAACCTATGTTGTTCAGGGTTCAACTTATACCAAGGACTGACAATATCCTCCAAGAAATGTCTGTCAAACTTCCACGTCACCCCATAAAAGCCACTCAAAGCTGTTTAAACAAGTTATTAAGTTAAGATCAGTCTCCCCAACACTGCTTACTGAGGGGATTAAAGAGGTTTTAAACATAGCAAAATAAAAGTTTAACAATTAGGCTAATTTTACCATGAAACATGAAGGTTTGCAACCAACTAAGGAGAAAGTGAAACATTTCTGAAAGAACATTTAAAATGAAATAGAGAGGAAATATAATTAATTCTACTAGTTGATCCATAATGTTGTATGTGTGTATTTGTGTGTAAGAGCCCACAAAGTACCTACAAATCATATATTCAGAGATATCTGAAGGGATATCTAGAAATTATAAGTAGAACCATGTGGGTGGTTGAGTCAGTTAAGTGTCTGACTCTTGATTTTGGTTCAGGTCATGATCTCATGGTCATGAGGTCCAGCCCTCATCTGACTCCATGCTGAGCACGTTGGCTTGGCACTGATTGTGGAGCCTGCTTAAGATGCTCCCTCTGCTTCTGCCTCTCCACCCCTCTTGCGTGCCCTCTCTCACTAAAAAACAAACAAAAGAAAGAAAGAAAGAAAGAAAGAAAGAAAGAAAGAAAGAAAGAAAGAAAGAAATTATAACTAGAATGCCTCATGGATATCAAACCTCTAATTAAAATTTTAAAATATGGGAAACATGCATTTTTAAAAAGCAAATGTACAGTTTTTAGAAAATGTAGTTTTTAAGAAATTAAAAGAACACCTGAACATACAGAGGAAGGGCTTTAGAGCTGCAATTCTTCTTCTTAGTCATTTATGTATTTGGCTTTTGTTATGATAGACCATTTGAATGACTAACCCACACATATCAGCCCCTAAGCAAAATTTCATTTATCACCAAACACACCTGTAGCAATAGTAGGTAAAGGTCCAACAGAGGCATTCACTGCAAACCACTCCAGAAGGAATCCTTTCCCCGTGATTGAAGAGTCAGAAGAAAACTGAAATGTCAAAGAATTTCTAGAGGAGCTAAAAGTTGCGGTCTGGGTACCACAATAAGTTCCAATTAGGCGGGAATGAACACCAAGGCCATCATAAATCTGCATGTAAAAAAGAGAAAAAAAAAAGGAAAACTGATAATAGAGCACTGAATTTAGGCAATTACTTCTATTTTTCTTCATTAAAAAAAACGGAAAGGTTGCCTTATGTTATCACAATTTCATCATAATGGGAAAAAATAAACATTATATATCAGTCTAAATAGAAACCACCATTAAATATAAAATATGATTGCAAAAAATTTAAGGTGTTTTAAAATAGTTTTATCTTTGCTGCAGAATTGTGTTAATGCAGAAGCTCTATGTGATATAGGTCATTATTTGATTTACAGAATAATTTGGGGGTGGAAAAGTAAGAACCAAGATGGTTGCACAGCAATAGATTTTATTGACAGTTTTGGAGCTTCAGAAGAAGGAATTAGAAAGGAAGGAATAAAACAAGAAGAAAGAGGAAAGGTTTAACAAAAGTGGACAGGTAACAGAAAGAATTTATGACAACAAAAGAATCATAGCTTGCAAAGGATCAGTATACATTCAAAGCACTCAATAATTTTTTAGTTGGCTTAAAATATTAAATTACCTATTTAGAGACATATTTTGATCCTTACAAACAAATGGCATAGAGCACATTTTTTTTTTCTCCAGCACATGTGGATGAATGCTATCCAACCACCTTTCCTATCCTTCCCTTCATCTTCTAAATAATGGAACAAGTTCATTGTAATTGTTGTAAATTTCTCTACTGAAGCTACTTTATTAGCTAAGTTTGTCAGACTGTAATGATGATCTCCCCAAGTACTGAGCATCTGTTAGGTACTGAATTCTATGTGAGGCACTGTAGACCCAAGATGAATACAATGGAATCCGGGCCTTTGAGGATATAATACAAGAGTTAAACTCACAGAAGGAGAAAGGAGAATGATGGCTGCAGGGGATGGGGAGAGAGGGAAGTAGGGAGATGTTGGTCAAAGGTTACAAAGTTTCAGCTATGCAAAATGAATAATACCGGAGATCTAATGTGCAGCAATGTGACTATAGCTAATACCGTAATATATAATACTGTCTGTATTATATACTTGAAATTTGCTAAGAAGGTAAATCTTAAATATTCTCAACACACACACCGACACACACACACACACAATCCAAATGACAACCATGCAAGGTGGTAGATACATTAATTAGCTTGATTGCCGTGATTATTCCACAAAGGATACATACATTGAAACATCAAGCTGTACATCTTATATATATATACATATGCATACAATATTTATTTGCCAAACGTACCTGAATAAAGCTAAAATAAAGAATCTAATAGCATTCAATGTCTTGATGGCAATAACCACCACATTTATTTATTTATTTTAAAATGATTCTTCAAACTTTTAACATAAGAATACACAAGAAAATGGGATATGAGGTATAATAAATACTTAACTAAGATATACAAATATACATAGACAAAGCCTAACAGGTAAATTACAATGATGCTAAAACAAACTTGTTTACAGAATCCAAAGATAATAAATATAATACCAGAATTACCTTTTCATCATTAACCTAGAAAGGGTAATCATGATTTAGGGAAGACTATCATATGATTTACAAATGCTTGAATAGACAGTAACTTGGGTTTATTTTTGCAAATAGAAATTCATCAAAATTTATAAACATTGATTGTACTTAGAAACTCACCCTTAATTTGTCATAATAGCAGCTATGTGCTGCTTCAATGTCTATCTCCAAGATTCTACCATGTATAACTTGAGATGCATTCACATTTACTATCCATTGGTAATTGGAGTTGTGGGGGTAACGTCCAGGCCATAAGGGAGAGGCAATTTTCCCATGAGTTCCCATGATATTATCATTGCCAAATACTAGGAGGGAAGACAGAGTAGTAAATCAGATGTACTTAGAACAGCTCTTTAATCAAATGAAAGAAACAAAAGGCAAAGGGTGTTGAAAAGGATGGGCTTTTAATTGACTGATTTCTATTCTGAACACTGAAAGAAATATTGCTTCCCTTTTGGTTTCTGTACTATCTATTAATTCCTTGGGGAACAGTGATTTTGTGACTGGAATTCCATCTCGAGGAGATAGCTTCCCAAGTGAAAAGGCGCTCCCAGCCCCCAGGGAACTTGAGGAACTTGAAGGGGTGTTACCAGGCTCCTTCTCTAATTTTTGTTTACCTATTTTACTTTGTTTTACAAAAGAACGGGATGTGTTTTTTAAAAAATAGTTGGTAAGGGGAAATTGACATATTGGAACCACAGGAGGAATAGCTAATTGTGGAAAAGTCAAATTAGAAAATAGAAATATTTAACATTTTATTCTATTAGAATAAATTCCTGTTGTTATATCTGAGCACTGACTTCGATCCTAAAATAATACTAAATCCTTTGAATTTGAAGAATATAGTATTGATGAGAACAAAGGAAATACAGTTGATATCAATATATTAAACCTGAGCTACAATGCACTAGAAGGTTCTAAAAAGTATCATACAAGAAGCTTAACATAATATTAAGTAGAAACTAGAGCTTAAAAAGAATACTAGAGCCATTGAGAATGCTTTCCCTTGCTCCCAGTGGGCCAATCATATATAATTGAGTTTTTATAATACATTTCAAAATCAAGTAATTCTTCAAATACAATAAATCTAGGAGAATAGAGTACCGGATTATTCTTAACCTTGTGGGTTACTAAGAAATTTGTTATCCTTCCCAATTCACAAGATGTTTTCTGGAAGACAGCAATAAAAAAGAAGCAACTTACTTTTAGTAAATGTGGCTTGGAAGCCTGTACCACTGCCTGAGCCATCGGAGACAAATCTGATCCATAGGATATGCCCAACAATGGTTGAATAATTGAGGGGGAGGACATTTCCACAGTATCGCCCCACCAAGTGACCGGTGGCATTTCCTTCACGGACCTCCACAAAATCTCTACTACAGTCCTGAGAATCCTCCAACTGGAAAGTTCTAATTTGGAGGAAAAAAAAATAAAGAAGCGTTTAGGAAGATTAAATTGACAGAATAAGCTTTGGGATTATCCTGAAGCATCTGCTGGGTTAAACTGTTCCTTATAAAACTTTCTTTAACTTTCACTACAATATCTTTGACCCAAATCAAAAATTTTTTTTCAGCCAAATTAATTGACATGTCTTGTATTCAAGAGCTACAAAGACAATTAACACATTGCCTTTGAGGGGTTTTCTTCCTAAGGGGAAAGATTGGGCATTCTTGAATACAGGAAAAAATACATCTTATAAGGAAGAATATCTTAAGTGTCCTCAGATTTAAAAGTGTTATAAGACTTTGAAGCAGAGGTATCACATCTCATTGTGAGGCTCAGTACTAGCTTGATGGAGAGATTTATTTATTTATTTATTTATTTAGAGATGGAAATGTAAACATCAACTGGATTTAGCAGAAAATGCATGTCAATGAAAGCACACACACACACACACACACACACACAGGTGGGGCATATTTAGAAATTTGTGAGAGGTCTGGTATGGTTAGAACATTGAGCATCTTTAGGAAAACATTAGAAAACCTAGCTGAAGCACTATGATGGGCTAATTCTGCCAGACCTTAAGTGCCAATCAAAGGTATCTGTACTTAATTTCTGAAAAGGCAGAATAAATATGGGATTTGTAATTATACAGGTTAGTGTTCAAAAATGTGGCCTATTCAACTTGCATTATATTTTATAGTTATGATGACTACAAAATGGAATGAAAGAGGAAATAATATCTATTTCATGATTGTCACTAATAACATAGAGTCTGAAACATGTAGGTGCTAAATGAATGCCTTCAGTACTTGACCTTAATGTTTTATAAACTTGGATATTTAAATATATATGCTCAATAAAACCCAATCCACATGCCAAGATAATTCAATGGGGGAAAAGAAAAGTCATTCTAACAGGTGGTATTTTAGTAACTGAGTATCAGTATGGAGAAAAAAAAACCTTCAACATCTGCCTCTCTCCATAAATGGAAAATAATTTAATATTCCTTACAGATGTAAACATAAGAGCTAGAAACATAAAGCTCTTAGAAGAAAGCAGAATCTTTACAACCTTGGGGAAGGCAAATATTTCTTAGATTAAATGCAAAAGGCATTAACCATAAGATTAAAAAAATTAATAAATTTGACTTCATCAAAAATTAAAATTTCTCCTCATTAAAGACATGACTAAGAAAATGAATAGGCAAGTTTCAGACTGTGCAGTGGGAGAAGAGGAGATAATTACATGGCATATATCTAACAAGGGACTCGTATCTGGAATATAAAAGGAATTCTTATAAATAAACTATGAAAAAACAAATAACCAAGTTAATAATTACAAAAGGTTTGAAGAGACCCTTTAAAGAAGTTCAGTGAATAGCCAATGAGAATGTCCAAAGTACTCTGTGTCATTATGCATCAGAACAATGTATAGTAAATACCACTGTAAGTTATCATTTCATGCCCATCAGAATGGCTAAAATAAAAAAGACTGACAAGATCAAATGTTGGCAAGCTTGCACAACAACTAGAAGTCTCATATATTTCTGGTGGCAATGTATACTCATGAGACCATTTTGAATAATTATTTGGTAGTTTCTTATGAAATTAAATACACATCCAATTAATGGCCCAGAAGTTATTTGAGGTAATTACCTGAGAAAAATAAAGGACAGTAATGATGGTTGCACAGCATTGTAAATGTATATAATGCTACTGAATTGTGTACATAAAAAAAGTGAAATGCTATTTTTATATGGTAAAAGATACATAACATAAAAAATAACATTTTACTTATTTTTTACCATATTAAAAAAAAACTTGAGTTTTGAGTGGTAAAATTAGATCACCACAGATCTGCTTGAGAAAATTATCCTGCAATAATATATAATGGCAATATAACATAACAGTATAATAACTGGGAAGAGCATAAAAATATATTCTTGTTTTTAGATATATTGAATCTAACATAACGGTGTATTACCAAAGTGGAGCTCTCTGTTAGAGCTAATATGTAGTTTGGATTTCAAAAGAGACTCTGGGACTGAACTTGGAAATCACCTGTGTGTATATGGTAAGAGCTGAAAGCATGGCTAGACTAGTTTAGAAATGAATATGTGGGAGGTAATTAATAGAGAGAAAGAATGAGAAAACAGAGATGATAGCAGAAGCTTAGGGGAACACCTACATTTTGAGTATATTAAGAGGAAGAGGAAACAGTAAACACAGGAGTAAGTGTGAAAAAGAGGATAAAAACAAGTTCAATGTCATGTCATAAAAGCCAAGAAAGAAAATGAAAGAGGGTGATACAGACTGATGATGACTGTCAAATGATACATGGGTTTGAGTCTCAAAATGGGCTATAGCATTTGGTAGTTTAAAAAAATTAGTCACTTTTGAATGAGCAGTTTCTGAGATTCCACTATAGAATACTTTTTCAAACATACTAAGGAATAAAACAGTTGATTTTTGTGATTTCCAGAAGATGTGAATTACAATAATAGCAACAACAAAACAATAACAAGGTTTCTGTAACACAAAGTAATTTGAATTTATGAATTTTCTACAATTATTCTGAAATTTTCTCATTCCCCTTTAACACATATAAAAATGTACCAATGTTGGGACGCCTGAGTGGCTCAGTGGGTTAAAACCTCTGCCATCGGCTCAGGTCATGATCCCAGGTCCTGGGATCGAGCCCCGCATCGGGCTCTCTGCTCGGCCGGAGGCCTGCTTCCTCCTCTCTCTCTGCCTGCCTCTCTGCCTATTTGTGATTTCTGTCTGCCAAATAAACAAATAAAATCTTTAAAAAAAAAAAAAAGTACCAATGTTGCTGACCACAAATTAAGTCTCAAAAAATATTAAAAGTATCAAAAACCATGTTCTCTGACCACTATAGAATAAAACTAGAATAGAGTAACAAAGAGATTATAAAAGGCGTCATAATATTGAAACAAAATGTCTTTCCATATAAACCATGTGTTAAATAAGAAATCATAATGGAAATTAGAATATATTTAGGACTGAATGAGAATGAAAGCACTTTATAGAGTGGTATGCCTGGGTGGCTCAGTCAGTTAAGTGTCTGTCTTCAATGCAGATCATGATCCCAGGACCTGGGATGGAGTGCTGCATAGGGCAAGGGCTCCTTGCTCAGCAGGGAGACTGCTCCTCCCTCTTCCTGCCACTTCCCCTACTTGTGCTCTCTCATGTTCTCTCTCTCTCTTTATCATAAATAAATAAATAAATTCCTTAAAAATATATTTTAAAATGTAAAAGTGCAGTCAAAGCAATATTTAGAGGGAAATTAATAGCTTTAAATGCTTATGAAAGAAAAGAACAAATATTAAGAAAAATGAGCTAGGTGTCTAACCCCCAAAGTTAGAAAAACAAAGCAGGAAAAAACAGAAAGGAAGTGAAGAAACAACAAGACAATATCTGAAATTAATGAAATAGAAATGTAGAATGTACTAGAAAAGACAAAAAATTTCAAAATCTATTACTTTGACAAGATTAATAAAGAATAAACTGCTGATAAAACTGATCAATAGTAAAAGAAAGCTTAACTGAGCAATATAACTAATAAGAAAAGGACTTAATTTCAGATTCATTAACAAATTTTAAATTTTAATCGTGTCCATTAAAAACTGTATGCTAACAAATTTGAACTCTTAGTTTTCTATAAAAATAGAATACAATGAGCTGAAGAAAAAAATGAAAAACCTAAAAATTTCCATTAAATCAAACAAAAATCAGTACTTAAAGCTGTGCACAGATAACATAAAACCAAAATAATGAGCCCCGATGATTTCATAGGGGAACTCTACCAAAGCTTTAATAAACCAATGACCCAAGCTCAATCTAATGCAAAGAGTAACAAAGAATAAAAGAGGGTGAGTCTGAGTCTCCAGCCTCTTGCGGTTAGTATAATCTTGAGAGCAAAGCCAGTAAAGGGAAGTCAAAGAAAGAAAAGCGCTGATCAACCTAACTTAACAATATAGATGAGAAATCCCAAGTAAAATTTAAGCAAAATGGATCCATCAATTTGTAAAATATATAAGTCTAACCAAAGCTTTAAGGATAGAAGCTTTAAGGATATAAGATCAAAAAGAAAATTCAAAACACACACGCACATGCACACGTATCTAACAAAGATAGATGCAAAATATACTGAGAGAATCAATGACAACTGCAGAAAAGGCATTTGATAAGACTCAACATCCCCTCATTATAGATATTCTTAGAAAATTAGTAATAGAAGGAAATTTTCTTAATGGGATGAGAAATGCCTACCAAACACCAACAGCAGACGGAGGTAAAAATTTTAAAGCATTTCCTTTGAATCAGAAACAATACAGAAAGCTGCTCTCATCACTTGGTTCCACATTACACTGAAGCATTTTCCAGGGAAACAAGACAAGAAAAAGAGGAAAGTTTGTAAAGATTGGAAAAGAAGACCTGTAAATTAATATTCAGGAAGTTTCATTCATTGATAAATATTTATTGCGCACTTTAATGTGTCAGGTCCTCTTCTAGGCACAAGATACAGCAGTAGAAAAGGGGGGGGAAATCTTTGTCATTCTAGAGAATACAATGGCTGCTGGATAAGATATACAAAAATCAATAAGGTTTCCTTTTACCTGCAAATAAAAATTTAGAAACTGCAACTTAGTCAACATTTACTCAACAATTTTTATTCTCTTCCATATTGCCCTATACTATCATGGGGGTTAGGGGTAGGACAATGAAGAACATAGAGAATGTTCCTCCCTTTGGGGACCTTCTATTCAAGAAGTAAAGATAGATAATAAATAAGCAGTTATGTAATGAGGTAGTGATCAGAGGAAAAAACGATTTAAGGAATGTGTTATTTTTGGTAAAGTGACTCGGTTATATCTATAAGTTTAAAATGGATGCCATTTTCAATAGCAGCAATCAAAAAAAGGTGTCTGGCTATAAGACCTATATTTTTAAAATGTGAAAGTTTAACAAATGGCATAAAAGAAGACAAAAGGGAATGCAGAGATATTCCAAATTCAAGAATATGAAGAGCAAATAAAGACCCTTCTAAAAATGAATGTGTAGTTTGTCTCCCCTTCTGATTTACCCCATCACTTCTCCTGAGGGTTTGGGAGGGGAGGGCGGCGGGGGTTGGGTGAGGTCTCTAGCCAGACAGTGAGTCTGTGGCTCTCATGATTCCATCAAGCTGAGTTACTACAATATAGATCATCTGTATTGATATTTTAGACACAGGTTTAGCAGCAAGCTATGATCAGAAACTGAGTTGCAGAAGAAATCAGGAAAAAATCCACATCAAGCTAAGCAGACTGCCCATTTGTCCTTACCCCCATTATCTTCTGTAACAATTTACTCTTTATAAGACAAACTTTCTGTCAACAACCATTTCTTTTCTTTCTTTTTTTTTTTTAATATTTTATTTATTTATTTGTCAGAGAGAGAGAATACACAAGCAGGCAGAGTGGCAGGCAGAGGCAAAGAGAGAAGCAGACTCCCCACTGAACAAGGAGCCCGATGCGGGACTCAATCCCAGGACCCAAGGATCATGACCTGAGCTGAAGGCAGCGGCTTAACCCACTGAGCCACCCAGGCGTCCCTGAACAACCATTTCTGACAAGCAATTGTTCTGAATCCATCTTTAGGATGACTGCCACGTTTAGCACTTAAATTCAGGATGTTTCATTATCCATAACATTATCAATAAAGTGAAATATGCTGAAATTGTTTTGTTTTGGTTTGTTGCTGTTTCTCAGAAAGTAGGAAGAGAAGAAAGAGAGATCGTTTGCCTCTGCAAGTGATTTACAAGAAATCAAATCTAAACTTTCTTCTCAAAGTATAATACATGGTCCTGTGGAACTTGTTTAAATGAAGAATCAGGACCCACCAACCAACTAAATCGGAATGTAGGGTTTAGCGAGATCCCACATGATCAATATGTACATTTAAGTTTGGTCCAATGGTCCAGAATATTACCACGTGAAGGTCTTTTCTGTTTGGGTACCACACTGGTATAATCCAGTGACAAATCACAGAAAAGACATTTTATTAGAAATGAGGGTAGGATGATACAAGCATCAAATTAGACTTTTTAAAAAGCTTATTGTTTTCTTGGAAGCCTTTGTTTTAGGCCAGTACATTTTATAAGCAAATCTGCCCTCTTTCCAAATACTTTGGCTGAGATCTGTTAGTAAAAATACAATGTGGAACAAAAATAGTACAATCACTGTTTCTCATTATCTCATTTTGATTCTTGAACCAAGATCAATCACTTTTGAAATGTACTCTGCAAGCATAAAATATATTTTCTGTTAATCCCTTTAAATATCTATTTTATAAAAAACTCCTTTTTAGATTCTATTTCTCTCCCCCTCCTTTTTGTTACAGATTCAACCATAATTTTTCCAGTTTTTCTCCTTATTCAATTTCAACACAGTGTCCAGTCCAAGCCCCGTGGTTTCGAACTTGACGCATTCCATATGCTTCTCATACAACTCAGGGGAATGCTTCCAAGCACCCATCTGGATACAGTTTAGACCGGGGCAGAAATAACTCACAGACCTTGCCATAAAGCCCTTCTCATTATCCTCTACATAAAGAGCAACATCTTGCTTTCTACAAAATTTATTTTAAAAATAAAAGTCAAGCAAGTAACACAAAATATCAAAGTTAACTTCTTATGGACAAGAAAGGAAAAAGCTGAGTTGTTAAGATTTTTCTATATAATATTTAGGATTTAGGGTCCATTAAGCAGTAAAATGAATGAAACTAACTTTTTGTGGTTATCTCCTATCTTCTAGAAAGAGCTCAGCATCACCCATTTGGATGAACTGCCACTCTGTTTCCAAGATATTTTAGAAACAGCAGAGTGAGATAATTTACCACTGACCATCTGGTATGCATCAACCTTGTGCTGTATGTTTTACATCCGATATCCTAAACTCTAATGTTGGCCCTTAAATGTATATGATCATCTCCTATAGATGGAATGAATCTCTTTAGGTTTCAAATAAACAGCTTCTTGGCACTAAGTTATCCATTACTCGTCAAGAAATGGGATGTCTGGCTTAAACATTCCCTGTACCTGTTCCCACTCCTGTTCAAATGCCAATTGAATATTACCCCCACCTTAAAAGACCACCAGAGACGTGAGTCAAGGTCACTGTCACCCACTGAACATCAGACTCACCAACAATGTGAATGTGGTAGAGACTAAAAGGAAAAAGACCAAGAAAGAAGCCTTGTTATTTGGCAATTATGAGGCCCAGTAAGCCACATGAAGGACTTTGCACTTTATCATAAGAACAATAATCCAGGGGGCGTCTGGGTGGCTCAGTGGGTTAAAGCCTCTGCTTTCGGCTCAGGTCATGATCTCAGGGTCCTGGGATCGAGCCCCCCATCAGGCTCTCTGCTCAGCAGGGAGTCTGCTTTCCTTCCTCTCTCTCTGCCTGCCTCTCTGCCTACTTACAATCTCTGTCTGTCAAATAAATTAAAAAACAACAACAACAACAATCCTGTTTTAGTCATCTTTATATATAAAGCATCTGGCCTGGGAGTGTCATGTGTGGAAAATGCAAACACGCGTAGTCTGTCAGTCTGTCGGCACCAATGTGCTGACTGTGTGAGTAAAAATATTGGTTGGATAAAGGAAGACATTTATATCAGGTAAAACTTACATGCACAGATTTCTTCCCATATAGAACTTTGAGTTTTTAGTAAAGACAAGGGCAAACAGAAACTTTTCCCATGTGGCAGCTTAACCTCTCCTTGCCTCTCAGGCACTCAGAGGGTGTCTTTGTGTTCACAACAATGCCACTTGCACCCTGAAGAGGCACCGTCTGATTGATAGACTGAAAGAAATCAACTTCACATGTTTGAACGTGGTCCACGAATGGGGCTATTCTTTCATTTGTAAAATCCTTTCTTAGGTAAATAAATAAAAATAAAATCCTTTCTTGATGCACAGAATGGCATGTCTAGGAGAAGGAGCAAGACCTTTTTTGAATAAACGGGCCAGTGTCCTCAAAATATTCCTCTTCTCTCAGTGGTTATAAGTTATTTATTCTATTCCTTCAAAAGTGGAATTGGAATCCAAAATGAAGCCCAACAATATGTGATTTGCTATAATAAGTAACTTTTATCTTAAAATGGCAACTTAAATACCAAAATCATTTCACTCCATATTTGGTAAGTGTCTCCTACCAGCACAGCATGTCACAGGCAACCTCTCTGCTGATTGATCAGAAAGGCTCATATCATTTACCAAGTGCTTTTCACTACCTACTTTTCAAAAAACACATTATTGTTGTTAATATTTATTCTAGACCACTCTGAACGTGTCAGGTTTCTACTATTGCTTATATCCAGAGACCATATTCAAAAAGTCTTACAGTTCAATTAGGAACAGACCAGTGATTTTACAAACCAACCATTAAGCTCCAAAATCATTGTTATGCAATAGAGCAGACAGTAAGGTGGATTGGGGTTAGGGATATGGTATACAGCGGGGGGGGGGGGGGTGTTCATTATCATGGGGATTTTTGCTGGAAGAAAGAATGTTAGTATTTCTCTGGAAGACTCTAAATGTGTATAATTCAAAAAAAAAAGACACAATTCCTGTTCTCTGAAAATAAGCATGCCACAAGTTAATGTACCAGTAGCATAGGCATATCTTTCTCATAATGATAGGCAGGGCTCTAGAACCATTCTCAAGAGAATTTTAATGCCATTTATAACCCAAACTATGACTAAACAGAGGAAATTTGGAAACATGTTCTCTAACAGTTGCTTGGACACACATGCTGTTAGCTGTCCATTCTATTAGTAACCATGCTTCCTTCCTGCAGACTCATTCACACTGAAACAATACACCATTAAATAAAAAAAAAAGGATTTACATAAAAGACAGCTGGAGCCGGTTGCCAGGGGAACTGACAATGTTCCAGACACATTCCACATTAGAGGGATAAACTTCCGGGTAGCCAGGGCTGTTGAAGATGCCTTCAGCCATGTGGAAGGTTCCACCACAAGCTGGAAGAAAAGAGAGACAAAGTGAGTGCCAGAGCAAAGATCAAATGCAAGATACCGTAAGATGAAGGAGAAAGAACACAATTGGAGCTGTTAGCAGCATCAAGGGTATCCTATTTCCTTTTCCAATTAAGGGAAAAAAAAAAAAAAAAGCCCTGTCATATATCATCAGGAAAAGATTCTGAAGATTGAAAACTGTAAGCCACAGGATCAGAAGGAACCTCTATAGTTTCTCTTCTAAAAGCCTTTTCTCGCCGTGAACTATAACTCCATGTAATAAAATGCATATTTTAATCCCACAACCATTCAGTATTTCTCCCCAGGATCATTTTCAGTGCTGGCCTCAAGCAGAAGGCAGTATTCCAGCTTTTCCCTCTCAAGTGAACGTTGAAATGCACACACAAATCTTCTAGATGTCCTGTGCTTTTAACTGCTAATAACTAGGAAGCCAGCAGTGGGCCAGGGGCACACCCCTGGCTGGCAGAGCCAGCACTGGGGGGTTCCTCTTTCCCCTCCTGCCTACATGCCACCATCACTATCCATCCTGCCATCCGTGACAACACCGAGACTTGCCTGAGCCCAGCTAAGGGAGGTGGGAGGCCAGGGAGGTAGGAGAGTCTCAACTGTCCACTCATAAGAGATGTCAATGGACACTGTTGGTCAGGGGCTGCCTACACAGACACATCATCAAAGAGACCACCCTTCGTTCCATGATCATCTGAGCCAATGCTCCCTCCTTCCAGAGCTCAACTACTAGCAGCACGAGTCACCAACGGCCAAGGTGTGGACATACCCCAAGCCTCCGTCAGTGGATGAAGGGAAAAGGAAGATGAGGTACAGAGTTTACTACTGTTAGAATTCACAATGAGGAGGTGAATCTAAATTGGAAGACACTAAAGTTAGTCACGGAGTTGATTTCAGGAGACGAGCTCCCAATTCTGAAGGTGTAACAGTCCCAAACGACAAACCAAGGATGTCTACCATGTTTCCCTTAACCTGGTGGCGCCATCTGCTACCTGCTCTCACCTGATGAGGACGCAGCGAACGTAGCATGGAAACCTTCGGCGTTCAGTGTAGAGTCAGAGACAAACCTCAGTGTCAGAGCGCGGCTGAAGGAGGTGATGGGATGGGGCATGGACGTGCCACAGTAGCGGCCTAAATGAGAGCACGACAAGAACGGACATGACATGGCACAGGCTGTTATTTCTTATACCCACGAGAGAACAAAGCAAGAAGAAATCACTATTCCGAGAATTTAAATCAGGGTGGGTGTTTAAGACAATGCCTGAGAATTACACTATAAATACAAGCATAGGAGAGATGATTTATAAACATGATAAAGAGCATTTGAGGGAGATAAGAAAAATGTAGATACCAGGCTCCGAAGGCAACTATTGCTCAAGTCTCCAGCACAGTAGGTCCCGCACAAAGAAATGTACTACCGCTTAAAGCAGAGTATTATAGTGCCCCCCCAAAAGTGTGGATGCTGGAGCTAGAATACAGGGGTTCAACTCCTAGCTCAGCCATTTGCTGGCTGCAGGACCTGGAACAAGTCACCTAAGTTCTCTGTGCCTCAGTTTCCCCCACTGAGAAAAGAGACTATCAATAATAACGAAACCTCTACCATAAAGGTCTGAGGGTTAATGGGGTTACTATTTATAAAGTTCTTGGACTAGCACCCAGCACAGGTTAAGTGCCTAAGGAAGTGTTTGTTAAATAATAAACCCTCATCCTTGGTCAAGTGCTCACAGATAAGTATGTCAAGCCATACAACCAGAAGTGCATGGACCAGAAAGTATTCAAGTGCCCATTATTGTCTCAGGCACCGTTCTGGGCTTTGGGAATAAAGCAAAGAGTAAAACAAAAGTCCCTCCTCTGGTGGAGCTTGTGCAGGATAAGAAACTTGTATGAGGAAGTTCAAATATGAATCACTCATAAGGAAGTCTAAATAACCTGAGAGCGTTTTACTTAAAGGTATTTCAGAAACTAGATAGCGGCGATCTTTAATCTTACAGGCAGGCCCCACGATCAGAATTCCAGTGCATGGACTTGCTGCTTTATTTTTTGTTTTGTTTATTTATTGCTCCATCCATCCATTCATTCATTCACACATGAATTCATTCACTGAGTCCTCTATTGCTTCTACTGAGGACAAAACCAGAAGAAACACTCAATCTGAATATAAAAACTGGTCATATAGTAAAAGAAATTTCTCACAGAAGGTTACTGAATGCCAGAATGGAGGGCGTTTCACTGCTATCTGAAGCAGCTGCAACTTTTAAATTAAAAGACAAATACATAAACCATTCATGTCCTTGAAGATGGACAAGCTGTGTTTCCCGAACCCCACATTAAATCCTGCTTTCCTACCCTCTGATTATTTTTACTTGGCTTATACGGCCCTGGGTATCTACTGGACACGCTCTAACCTTGAACGACAGCCTACGCACATGTCAGTCTACAAATGAAACCCAGCCAGGGCCACAGATGCCAAGGAGCGAGCACCGCATACCTCGGAGGGGTGCGTCATCGTGATCGCCGTCCAAAATTTCTATAAAGTCTTGTGAACACGTTGTGCTGCTTTCAAGTTGAAAGTGGTCAAAGGAGAGCGTAATGTGGTTGACTGTAGGAAAAGGAGAGGAGACTAGTAAACAAAACCTCCAGGAAGAGAGATTTTACCTCAAATCATTCACGGTGCGGGTTCTCCGGCAGGGAAGCATCGTTGCCTTTGGTTCCTCTGAAGAGTCAAGTTTTTTGAAAATGCCTGTAGAGTCTGAAATGCTGATAGTGGTAAATAAAAGGGCCCTTGGGGATGTTGCTTCCACGGAGACCACGGGGAGTGTCTTGGTGGAATAGGTGGTCTTAACACCTTTCTAAAATCAGACATTGCTAGGTTCTTCCAGGAAGCGTTTTTTCCTCAGTAGATTCGTTTGCTGACTTGTAAATGAGGCCCTCCGAACGCCCAGGCATGCAGGGCCTGGATCTCTTCATTTCACGTGAAGGCCAAAGCCAGGGGCCCTAGAGGTTTGGAGTCATTTATAAAGAAAGCTTTGAATTCCTTGCAGAGTGGTAAGTGCCTGGGTGCGGTTTTTCTTTTGCTATTCTTCCAGGATCCCTAATCTTCCGAATAGGATCTTTCCCTATTAATGTCTTTGAACCAGTGAGATCTTTCATCTCAATGCTTTACAACTCATTAGAAATTATCCTTACATGCAAAGGTGG
Organism: Mustela putorius furo; assembly: GCF_011764305.1. NCBI lineage: Eukaryota > Metazoa > Chordata > Mammalia > Carnivora > Mustelidae > Mustela > Mustela putorius. The sequence goes on from NW_025422060.1 coordinate 12,062,045, forward strand.
GGGACTTCTTTATTGAAGGCTTTCTGGCAACTTTCTTAGGCTAAGGATTACTTCACCAACCCCCAGATCATATGCATGTCAATAAAGACATTCTTTTGTTAACTCTTAACATCCCCAGAAGGACTGGTAGAGAATATTTCTGTCAAATTCTTCATTTTTTAGATGAGCTAATGGGGTCTCATTAGCTTAAGTGATTTGCTTATTGTCACAAAGATCACTGTAATTAGAGAGCAAAGGAATGCCTTTCCTACATGATGTCTGAAATCATAAATATTTCCTGAACAACTCAAGGAAAGGCAGCCCTCCTCTGAAACAGGATTCATGAGACCCCAGGGTCACCCTCTGGGCAAGTCCTTTGGGGTCCCCTCATTTTCCCTGTCTTGAAAGTGTGGACAGTAACACTTTCTACCAGGTTATTACCGGGCCAAAAAATAAGATTCTATAACTTTTTAGAAGAAAATAATGTAAGCACTTATGAAATGTTTCTTCCAGGCCCGTACTAGAATTTTTTTTTTTATGCCTGCATACACCAGAGACCAGGTTTTACAATGAGCTTCCACTTTGACGGAAGTTCAGTATGTTCATGGCGATGCGTTCCCAAACTCTGAGTTATCAATTTTTCAGTCTGTGGTTCTTAGTATTCATTTGGCCATTTTACAACTGACTCGAGTGTCTACTACACTGAAGTCACAGAGGTCAAAAACAATTTATCCATTATTTCTGCTTACCCCCAATTTCTCATGCCTGTCCATACAGCAAGGGCATAGGGGATGTTTCCTCCCCCACTTTGTTAGGACTCGAACCCCAACTTTGTTTTAATTAAGAATAGACAGTAAAAATTACTTTGCGATCCGATTAGGAAATGCTTGTTCTCACGCACATCAGGAATGGGAACTTCCGTAAAAAGAAGAGGAAAGCCACCAATTGTTACCATGGAGGAGATAAGAACATTAGTCAGAGACGGACTTTCCCACAGACACCATCCATCCCGGATCCCTTTTCTTTTTTATTTTTGTTACTTACACGGAGGCTGAGCTTGAATTATCCAGCTGCAGTTCTGATTGTTTGGATACTTGGCGGGGAACAATGGAGAGGATATGGTATCAGAGGAGCTGGTGAGGATGTAGCTTCCACAGGCTGAGAAATGCACAAACACACACGTCAGGTACTTTTGATTTCTACAGACTGTACAAAACAATGATTTGATGAGGAAACACACAAATGGTTTTCTCCCATTTCTGAAATGCACACCAAGGACGTACTCTGCACATAGACCACGTGAAAGTAGAAATGCACTGTACGTTTATAACAATATTCTTCAATTGCAGGAAGTGGGGAGTGGCAGAGAACAAGATTAAATGGCTATGAATTGCTTGAATCATTCCAACAAAACTCTATTATTGGTTCACTTACTTTGCCCACTCATAAATTACATGGATAGGGACAACCTCTTGATGAGCAACTTTTTTTTTTTTTTTTTTTTTTTTTTTAGGAAAATAAATAGTCAATTGAACAAGTCTGGATAAGGATGCCTATGTGTTATCTGAGAAGCACAAAGCTTTGCAGCAGTGCAGAAAGGAAGGTCTTTGGCCAGTTGAAGAGAATAAGGGGTGTCTCACGGATGACCCGGTAGGAGAGAGGAATTAGGGCTGGGGAAAACTAGTCCAGAGAGCCAGTGACCTGAGCTAAGCCACAGAAGAGTCAGGCCTGCGACTACACAGACTTGGCTGAGGGGTGGCGCTCTTGAGGGCTGTTAGAAGTGATGTTGGAAAAAAGACTGGGGCAGGTTCCAGGGCCCTAAGGTTACATCTAAAGGAACTGGGCCTTTTCCCTAGGCAGTGCGGAGGCAGGACAGATCAATGGAGCGCTCGAGGGCATAATCACAGGGGGGCTTTTGTGAGCTGACTTCGGAGGAAGATGGGGAAAGGGTGGGTGAGTTGGAGGAAGATTTATAATCATCCAGGGGGGGCCTACTGGGGACATTGTTTACTATGAAGCAAACCATAAGTAATTAATTAAATGAAAAAAGGAAATGTGTTCCGAAACTATTCTTTGCTTCAGGGAGTGATTAATTTATGCATTCTGTCTTGCTCCAAAGTCTACAATGAATCTCTGGGACACCTCGATCCAGAAACCATCCCTAGGCAGGACTCTTTGCTATAGGATACAAGCAAGCCCCAAACAGACTAAGTGACAAAATGAACCAACTTATCTGAAATGCCAGGGGCCAGCTGAGTAAAACTCAAGAGGCACACTGAGGCAGACTAACAATCCCTCCCACTCTGGGTTCATCTCTGACACTGGGATGAAGGGTCCGTCTCCAAGAACAGCCAGATGAAAGGCAATGGGTGAAAAGCTGGATGGGTGAAAAGGACAAGCTGAGAGGCAGTGATTTAAGATTGAAACCAATGGAAAACAACACTGGTTCCTCAGGTGGACGAGGGCAGGGTTCAGACTGAGGGCACCTCAACCTCAAGGGATAGAATCTGACTCTACACTACAAGCAAGTCTTGATCTTTATGATGGAGTATCTCCTCCGAGCATAAAATGTTGGATAAATGCGGCATAGTTTATCTGCTCCTGAATGAATCTGGACACTTGTTTTACAGCGGCTCTAGTATTATAAAAAATACTTTGAAGTATTATTCTGAAAGCTTGCTTGAGAGATACACAGACACAAAGGAAGTTAGCATCATCTGTTAGGCAAGAGTAAATATAAAGGATGAACAGTTGGAATAATTGCAAATAATAGTTCTTTTGTTCTGTCTAAATTGTAGCTTGTCAAGTAGAAATGGGACCACCCAGAAGGACACCCCAGACCAGATGGCCGGGACCGCAAGGAGACACACAGATACACAAGGCACTTGCCTTGCCTGAAGTGGGCTCGGAAGCCCCTGCTCTGTCTGGAAGGGCCAGACTGAAATCGCAGAAAGAGGCTGTTTCCTGAAGAGGTGATGGGGTTAGCCAGCTGCTGTCTTCCGCACACACGGGCAAGGCGGGTAGTCATGGCGCTTATACCATCATAGGCCTACAAAGACAGACAACAGGGAAAAGAGTGATTCAGAACTGCAGATTTATATCTCTGAGACCCATATTCCATGGGCTATCTGTACATGGGTGAGCTAGGGGGAAACAACACACACACTGGATCTTCATGCATTGTCTCCTCACGGACCAGGAGAGTACGTGAGTCATGGGTCAGGTCCAGGGAACCTATATGGATTCCAGTGGAAGTTCCTGAGCTGGAGTCACCACTGCATCCCTGCATATTTTCATTTATTTGTTTATTTACTTGAGATTTTATTTATTTATGTTTTGAGAGAGAGAGAGCGTATGTGCCTGTGAATGAGCGGGGGCGGGGTGGGTAGAGGGAGAGAATCTTCAAGCAGGCTCCCCACGGAGCACAGAGCCCCGCTTAGGGGCTCCATCTCAGGACTCTGAGATCACCAAAGTTGGGTGCTTAACTGACTGAGCCACCCAGGGGCCCCCATCCCTTGCTATTTTTATAAATGCCCTCACTTTCCCAGCCCTCCTTCATCCCCTGGCCCCACTGACTCCCATCGAGGGCTGTGCCCACCACATGGAATATTTGATGCAAGAATGAATATAGGAACACACAGATGAGAAATACGGGGGAGGAACCATTTGTTTTCAGTAACCCAACATTTGCTGGAACGTTTTGCTTTCCAGAGAGTGGTGGTCAAGAGGGAAGAGGAATGACAGAATTCTTTCAAATGATACAGTGATGCAAGCCTAACTTAGAAAATTATCTAAATAATAATTTAAAAAAGTATTCAGCTCTATGTCTGCCTGGTGCTACCTTGGGACTTAGCTGACCCTTCACAGGTGTTCATGGAACAGAGTTGACATTACAGGTACCCAAATCCCTGTACTGGTTTGTGAAATTGAAGCTTGCTGATGTCCTCAGAGCTTGGTTTGTGTGCTGGGACGTTTCTGACACTCTTATGCGTAAATACGGGGAGTGAATTCCTTTTCTTTGGATGATAACAATAATGTCAACCATTCATTCGTTAATGGCTATTTGCCAGAAACTGGTTCAGCCCTTCATAGACACGATCCTATTTTCTCCTCCCCAAATCCCTTCCATTTTTAAGATGAAGACAACTGCTACATAAAGAGCAAATTGTGTGGCCGACCTCCACAGTTCTTAAGAGGGAGCAGGTTCATGTTGAACCAGACAGCTAGATCCTAAAGTCCAGAATTGAAACTTTCATATTGTCTACTGCAAGGTATCAGTTAAGCGGGTAGATGGATCAGCTGGTAACCACCAGAGTGGAATTAAAATATGAAGTTAGGACGTGGTTGTTTCACTTGAGATAAATTGTCATCTATATTTCATAAGAAAGTCTTGGGAATAAACAGAAATTTCATTCAGGGATTTGATACGAGGATGTTTCACATAAATTACTTTAAAATATCTAGTGATGATTATAATCAGTGTTCTCTTTAGCACATATGTATGATCGAAAGGCAATGCTCAGGGTAGTTCATGTAAGCACATGAACTGAACATCAGTAAGATGTTTCACTGTCTACTGAGGGTTTAAAACTGTTACAATAATGAATTCTAAATAAATATGGTTTTGAAACATTACTTTTCTCCTTTTTCTTCATCTCTGTTTTATTGAACGTTCACAGTTTAAACCAATAAATAAAACTTTAAAACTGATTTTTATTCAAATTTAAAAATTGATTCAAAACTCAGGGACACGTGGGTAGCTCAGTTGGTTAAGTGTCTGACTCTTGATCTCAGCTCAGGTCTTGACCTCAGGACAACCTGAATAAATCGATTTGTGTCTCTCGTGGTGATTTGTTTGTTGAGTACAGCATGTCTTATACTTGAGTGGAACACTGGGGTTCTCTGAGGTTTATAGACTCCGCCACCAAAAAAGCACCACTAACAGAAACGACACACACCCTGAGGATTTTTACACGTCCATATGCTCACAAAAGCAAGGCTCTTCTAGCCTTCTTTACTCCCCAAATTCAGAGGCCTAGTGAGCAAGTACTTATTGTTCCTTCCTTTTCTAAATGGCAATCCATCTACGGCCATACAACCCTGAACGCGCCCAATTTCCTCTGATCTTGGAAGCTAAGCAGGGTCAGGCCTGGTTAGTACTTGGATGGGAGATCATAAATGGCTGAAATCCTCTTAAAGCCAAACGGTCAGAGAGAAATGTAAGGCTAAAAGGTTCAGAGGGTCATATGAATGAGACACTTCCTTCGGGATTCTTCAAACAGGTCCATCTTCCAGGGGGTCTCCATGTTTCCCCAGCTCCCCCCACCCCCCAACCCCAGCTCTGGAATCAAAGGGCTTTGGCTGTACTCCATTTGCCTGGGGCATTACTTTTCAGGAAACAAATGTGAGGCAGAAGGTTTCCAAATGTCCCTCAGTCAAAATTATATACCAGCGATACCCTACATTTGATTAGCATCAATATATGCATCATCACAAACATCCTAACCTCATTCTCAACACCATGTGATTTTTTTTTTTTAATGAAGAAAGTGAGACATAACAAGTGTGCTAGCTATTAAAGTGTTGTCTCATCCAATATACATTAGTCACTCATCCAAGATCATACAGATAGTGAGGAATAAAGTCGGGAACTTGTTTCTTCTCTACCCAAATTCTGTGCTATATTGTGTCACTTCTCTTTAAAATGCTTGTGCTAGTTATTCAGTTAGAGATACCAAATTGCCACTTAATGAATGTACAAGACCTCAGATTTTCAAAGAAAGAATTGAGTTTTTAGACAGTTTAGAATAGCAATTCTTTTATTTGAGACTGTTCCTAACACTTGTAATATCAAATAAATTTAAGTTTTAATTAACAAAATTATAAGAAAAAAAACTACAAGGGAGAAAATATGAGAAACCTTGCTCCCATTTATTTAAAATTCTGAAGTCATGAAAATTATCAATATGCAATTATTTCCATTTAGTTCCCAAGGCAGAACTAGAAAATTACATTACTACTGGCTACATATATAACACAGTCGCATAATTTATGGATATGTAATTCTTACTGAAGTCTACTGCTAAAAGATTTCTAGGCCTAAAAATTGGGTTTCTAATCTGTTGCTCCAAAGGTAAAAGTCAGAGAAATATATAAAAACAAAACCCTCCAAAACTGTACATTTCTATTAACTCTTTTCTACATGACAATAGTAAAATTTTGAAGCTGAATCCGCAAAAGAAAAAGTGATCGCCACCCCCAAAAGTTATAATCGCAGAGGCTCTAAAAACAAAGGCATATCTGGTTAAGTGGTAATTCCTATGAGAAGTTAATCAGTGTCTTTGCAAAGTATCCAGAGTTTTGTCAAAATTCCAGATACCAACACACACATTCAAAACACCTAAACTTGGGGCACCCGAGTGGCACAGTCAGTTAAGTGACTAACTGTTGATTTTGGCTCAGTCTTGATCTCGGGGTCATTGTAAGAAATGTGTTGGGCTCTGTGCTCAGTGGGGAGTCTGCTTGAATACTCTCTCCCTCTGCTGTGGCCCCCTTCCTCTCTTGAAAATAATGAATAAATAAATCTTAAAAAAAAAAAAAAAAACAACCCTAAACATATTTATCACATGAAAATAGGAGGCTTGTTAAAAGAGTAGAACCTGGGGCGCCTGGGTGGCTCAGTGGGTTAAGCCGCTGCCTTCGGCTCAGGTCATGATCTCAGGGTCCTGGGATCGAGTCCCACATCGGGCTCTCTGCTTAGCAGGGAGCCTGCTTCCTCCTCTCTCTCTCTCTCTGCCTGCCTCTCTGCCTACTTGTGAACTCTCTCTGTCAAATAAATAAAATCTTTAAAAAAAAAAAAAAAGAGTAGAACCTGGCCCCTAACAGAAAACAAATGTTTAATGTATGGATGAGTAAATGAATTGCATATAGAACAGTATATGAGCCTCTAAGAACAGAGGACTAAGAATGAGGGAAAGCCCAGAGTTAAGAAATCACTCTCGGCTCTCTCATGGGTCGGAATGTATACATGCATAGCAGGCATGACAGTGGATAAAAGAGGCTATTCACAGTGGGAAAGAGGTCAATTGGGGTTGCTTTCTGGGCAGGCTTTTTACATTCTGGGCCCAAATGGCAGTGGAGGAGGGTCTAATCATAGGGCATGGGCCACACCACACGCCCCCGGTGCCCTTCTCGCCAGCTGGGCCAGCTTTTTGCCAGCACAGCGAGGGAACCCAGAAGATGGAAGGTGGACAGAGGACATCAGATCTGTCCCCAAAGCCCAGAGTATACAGGACCCATGACATGATGCCGCTATAGGGAAATCTCCATACTCTAAGCTCCACCCAGAAGATAGAACCAAGCCGAAGATTTATGAATTTTAATAGTTGACACTTTACTATCTTAAGGAGATTTGGGGAATATCAACCCTTTTTCAAAGATAACGTATACCAACTCCAGCTTAGGTGACACTGGGGTGGGGAGCCATTCAGGTGTGAGACTAGCATTCTTTTAAGGTGCCATGTAGAGAGGTCCGGGGTCAGAGTCCGAAGCACTGGCAGTCTGAGAAAATAAAGGGAACTTTTGCCTTCCCGGATACACTGATGATAGAAATACGTGTGACCGACATGACTCATATTGTCCATCAGAATTAAGTGAGTACAAAGATACAAAGTACTGACAATGCTTCCTGGCTCCTAGGAAGTACTCGAGAGACATCAGTCTCTCTTATGAAAGTGAGGCAAGGAGAAAGCTAGATTGTTGTTTAAGAAATGAATAAAACGGGGCGCCTGGGTGGCTCAGTGGGTTAAAGCCTCTGCCTTCGGCTCAGGTCATGATCTCAAGGTCCTGGGATCGAGCCCCTCATCTGGCTCTCTGCTCAGCGGGGAGCCTGCTTTCTCCTGCCTCTCTGCCTACTTGTGATCTCTGTCTGTCAAATTAAAAAAAAAAAAAAAATCTTAAAAAAAAAAAAAGAAAAGAAATGAATAAAACTAGGAAGCTATGGGAGCACAAACAAAAAGAGGTCCGAGTGTGAGGGTTTGTCCAGCACTAATGGATGAGGTTGGAGCCCGGGCAGGACTCATAACCCAAGGATATTACCCAGTGGGGACTGCAGGGGTGGGAGGTGGGGAGTTAAGAAATCACTCTCCTCTCTCTCGTGGATCGGAATGTACAACGCAGAGCAGGCATGAGAGTGAGTATATTCTGATCCGGCTGCAAGTGATTCATGTCCTTGTGTAATTGCCTCCCGTTCCCCGAATGTGGGCTAATGACTTGCTTCTAATAAGCCAGTAAGGGTCAAAGAGATGGGATGTCACTTCCACGATTAGGTTATGAGAGGTAACTCCATCTTGTCAGCTCTCTCGCTTGCTGGCCCTCTCTAGAGTAAGCTGCTGTGCCATGAGACGCCCAGCAGAGAGGCCTGCCCTGCGAGGAGCTGAGGGAGGCCTCCAGCCCACTGTCTGCCCTGAACCAAATCCACTGAGTCCTGCCGACAAGCTTGTGAGTGAGCTAGGAGAGAGCCAGGTGAGCAGCACTGGCGTTCCTAACTCACAGAAAAGTATCAGTGCAGTTGTTTTAAGGCATTCGGTCTTGGAGAAATTTTGTTATGCAGCGAATAGTTAACTAATGCAGGAGGTGTGAAATGAAGGCGTGAGGAAGGAATGGACAATGGAATCTTCAGGATAAGGATGTCTAATGTCATATTAGAACTTCTCTGCGAGGCTGTTCTTTGCAGTAATCACCTGCCAGTCTTGAAATATTTAGTCAAAGTCTGCTACACAAAAGAACCTCAGGTTCTGGTATCTTATAGAAATAAAGGGAAAAAATCATAAATTCCAACATTCTCTTAATATGAGAGAGAAAGAAAGGAAAGGGCTATAGGGAGCCAGAGATGGCCGTCAGGGTGACCGCCTCCCTTCTCTCCTTACTTCTCTGTGCAGAAATTCCAGAAAATGTTATGGAGAATAATGGGTTTCCTAAATCTCTGAGTCTCCTTTTCCACACCTGGACTGATCTACTACTGAAAACTCTACGAAAGGAGCAAAAAGTACTCATGAACTTAAGTGACTTGGAGGTCACTGGAGGTCTCATGAGTGGTCAGGGCGTGATGACGGGCAGACACTAACTGAGTGGGCTGGGCTGTGTGTGCAAAGGGGAGAAATGAAGACAGCGTGACACCTTCACTTCCCTTTAAAGAGCTGGTTCTCCCCGGAATGGAGGGAGGAGTCACTGGCACATGAGAAACACTCATGGGATTCAGTTGCCCTTAGGGGGAATCCTACCCGCTTCTTTCTTTGTTTCTGTCTTAGTTCTTTGGAAAGTAAGACTATCACAAATTGTTCAAGAATTTATAATGCACCAGTTGAGTTGGGAGTAACAAAGCATCCAGCCAAGTTCGGGAAAGGCAGTGCTTTTAAATCTAGGTTCCTCCCCAAGGTCCCCAGGTCATGATCTCAGGGTCATGGGGTAGAGCTTTGCATGAGGCTCTGTGCTCAGCGCAGAGTCTGCTTGGGACTCCCTCTGCCCCTCCCCTGCTAAAATAAATAAATAAATCTTTCTAAAAAAATGGGTGTTGATATCCATGGTTAGCTCAGACCACACTGTTCCTGTCCTTTCAGTTGCATAACCTTTGCTGAACTAGGCATAGATTCTGGCCCCTGTGACATTTTCCACCGAAACAAGTAAGGCCCAGAGGACAGCACGCTGCTCTTAGATTCAGAACATGTGGGTGGCAGAGAGACCTTACGGCCAGAACGCAGGGAAGCATTCTGTTCTTAGAGTCTGGACACCTAGACTTGAGACCTGGGTCAGCCTCTGGTATTTGTTTTCTTGCCAAGCCACGTTAGAAGCTTCTGGTTATCATTTCATTTCTTCAAAATGGGAGTAGAGAACCCCTTCCTGCCTCACCATTGTAAAGCTCAAATAGGACAATGTACGGAAAGTTTACTGGAAATTATATGGTATGAATGCGAAGATGAGTTTCTCCAATTCATTACAGGAATTCTCATGCATATGTTTTTAGTAGAATTTGGCAATGTAGGTAAATAAAATCTAGCACTTTGACTTCAACGTGTTTCCCCTAGGGAAACTCTTGCATTACTGCATTCAGAAATTTGTAGAAGAATGTCTGTAGCTGTAAGAGTCGCAACAGCCAAATATCGGAAGCAATTTGAATGTATCCTAATGGCAGAATGGGTATGTGATTCATGGTATACTCATGAAACAGAATATTGCATGGCGGCAAAAGAATGCATTAGGTCTGCATTACAGCATAGACAAAGTATTAAAAAACGGAAAAAGTATAAAAAATGGAAAAAGTATAAAAATAGCCATAGGAATAATAAACCCAAATTCTCATTTGTGGTATCCTTCAAGATAAGAATAGGGAATAGTATCAGTGTGAGCTACACATGGGGTTACACTGTCTCCTGAGTACTTCATTTCTTTTGGGAAAAAAAAAGAACTTGAAGTAGATATGGCAAAATATTACAACTTGGCAAGTCTGGACAGTGAAATGATTTTGTTCATTGTATACTCACATGCATTATATAGTTTATACTTTTCGATATACTTAACATATTTCAAAACAGAGTGTTCGGTAAAGAGAATTAATGTCAAGGAAATAAATAGGATATGTAGAATAAGATTCACATACAAATGTGTTCTTCATAGCATTATTATAATAAAAAAAGAAGTAATCAAAGTCATCAATAATAAGCTAGTGGTTAGATAAGTTCTAGTATGTCCATATAATTGATTATCTGCCCAAAGAAATTACTTTTAAGGAGAAACATATTAAATAATGATAAGTGAAAAAAGTAGGATTCAAAATGATGTGTGGTCGTACCTTAACTATCTATGTCTACATGTGTGTAAGTACACATGTGTGTGTTTGGATTGGTATGTTTGTGTAGGAAATAAGCCAAATGTGTAACAGTCTGTCCTTAATATAGCAATATTATAGGTGGCATTAATTTCTTTTTTCTTCCTTTCTGTATTTCAGAAATTTAATGTGAGGAGCACGTAGAACTTTTAAATACCGTATATATTTAAAATATTTAAGGGTGTACCGGTCAGACATGTAAATAAACGATTCCATACAAGGACAAGAAGAAAGTGTGCTATTCCTCGGACAGTACCGCAGTAGCTAAGCCAGATGGCTACTAATGCCACTTAATCTGGCCTTTTGCTGCCTCACAGGAATGTAGTTAAACAGATACGGGTTCTGCTTTAAGAGCTCCAACACATTTGTTAGTTAGCTAATATCTCCGAATGTACCGCAGACCTCTCTCCAGGCTCTAGGCTTATCCATCCCACGGCATTCCAGACATCGCTGCTTGGATGGCGCCACAAACCTCGAGTGTCAGTGTCTCAGACTAAAGTCATCCTCCCTCCCCTAATGCCTCCTTCTCCCTCATTTTTTGCCCCAGACTTCTGCCATAGCCCCCAAATCCAGGGGGTCTTTATGTTCTGTCAATTCTCTCTCCAAGGTCTCTCCTACTCCCTCCCTCCACTCCCTCCACGGGGCCTCCTCTGGGTGTGGCACCTCATCAGCTCTCACCACAGCAGCCTGAAGTTTTCCCTGCCTAAATGGGTGTCTCCTCTAACTCGCGTTCCTAACAAACCACGACTGCAGTGCACTCTTTATAAAATGTAACATGGGATACAAGAAAGCCGAGGTTCCCCATCCTGTAAAATAACGCAATCACTGACGCTTTGCTTAGAGAGGAAGAGCAAGTGTCTGATCGCCATGCAGCACCCAGCACTGAGCCCGAAGACCCCTGCCCTGCCCGCCAATCTGATCCACGCTCCGGCTGAAGGACTGACTCATGATCACCTCCCAGAAATCGTCAGCACTCACAGCCCGAAGCATATGACTGAGGGGGGAAAACGAACATTAGCTTCCTCGTAATGTTTGCATTTTCCTTTCCAGAAACTGGAATCTATTCCCTCAGATCATGCTGGAGAGTAAGCGAGTAGGAAAACATTTCGACTGCCTCTCCTATTTTCTGGCTTTACAAAGTTGCATTTCGCTCAGGGAGGAAATAAACCAATTGAATGTGTGGGTTAAAATTTATGACAAGCTAGAGTAAAAGGAAACCATTTTAATTCAAAAGCAAAACACACAGCATGTTTTATAATCCCCCAAAGTTTGGGCTGAGCAACAGAGTTGAGCTTTTCGGGCAAACAGATCGTGAATGTATACGCACATATATGTGTGTAAGACTATGCTCTTGTTCTCATTTTCTGCTCTACTACTTTTTTCCTTGTCAACTCATTTGTGCATCTTCTGGAAGGTGTTAAAATAGCACATTTATGAGGTGATACAATTCAGTGAGATGATGGAGTGGAGAATGTGTGAAAAAAATTATAATAGGTATTTTAAGATTTTTAAGAATATTAAAGTAAGATAAAATAAGTCTGTTCATAACTAATGAGGATGGTTAGAAATGAACTTTAGGGGGTGCCTGGGTGGCTGAGTGGGTTAGGGCCTCTGCCTTTAGCTTGGGTCATGGTCCCAGGGTCCTGGGATCGAGCCCCGCATCGGGCTCTCTGCTCAGCAAGGAGCCTGCTTCCTCCCCTCTCTCTCTCTGCGTGCCTCTCCACCTAGTTGGATCTCTGCCTGTCAAATAAATAAATAAAACCTTAAAAAAAAAAAAGAAAGAAAGAAATGAACTTTGGATTACGGATCTGGTTCTGTGTACCTACGGTTCACAGTTTTTAAAAAGATAAGACCTTCAACATAGTATTAGTAGACAGTAATAGAAGCAGTAGAAGTAGTCACAGAAAAATGTGGAGTAGCAATGAACATTTATCTGTACCAGACACTGTGTTAAATACTTTACATTTAAAAAACATTCAATTCTTCTTCCAATTCCACTTTACAGTTGGTTAAATTGAGACTCAGAAAACAGAACTTGTTCACAGTCACACGCTCAGCCGTGTAGAGCCAGTATATGAATCCCATCCGTGGGACATCTGAGCAAATTATCATAAAGCCAACTGAAAAGGTAAAACACAGTTTTATTCATTGAGAATAGAATATCGAGAGTTCATGATTTTCTGAAGCTAAGCGATAGGTCCATGATCTCCGAGAAAGATAATCACGGGAGCTCAGGAAATAGAATGGAAATGTCCCTCATTTATTTAGACCTGCAATAATGCATCCTCAGTGGCATTTGAGAAAGTCTCGTCTGGAGCCCCCATGGATTTCAGGGCAGTTGGCACCTGTCATGCATTCCATCCCACTGAACATGCATGGGATCCCCCGCGTGGCTAATTCAGCAGACTGGGTGACAAAGGGCACAGTGTCCACGACCAAGAAGCAAACCTAAAACTTGTATCCCTGATTCCTAAACTTGATTTTCTTCTTTGATTCAGATGTAAATCCACTTCTTGTCCTTTACTGGCCTAAAAAAAATCACAACCTGTCTGGTCTAGCATGGCCTCTCTCACCTGATCCTGGCCTAATTTGGTTTGCAACCCAGTCTTTACCTTTTATTTCATTTTGAACTCCTTGCAACACATGTCTACTGCTTTGGATTGCCTTAAAGATGATCGGGGGAAGGATGAGATATTTGGGGTACGGAGTTCATTCACATCGGGGTAGAAAGTCAGTTTGGCGCATGAGAGTCTCTAAAATATTTTCACGTGCTACACTTGGTGGTGTAGCTATTAAAGGAATTCCCATCTTGAAATGGGAACGGCTCCAAGACAGAGGAAATATTAAGTGATAGGGAGGGGGATCCCTTAGGAAAATATCCAAGCTGTTAAAGTCATAAGTATATGTGAGGAAGGAAATGAAAATATTACTCATTATAGCAACTTTCCTTGGGGGTGGGGGGAGGGGGAGGAAGTGTGGGGTTCCTCGGTCGGTGATGTTTGCCAGCTCGGCGCCTCTGAGATGAAACACCAGGTTAAATACACAGCTGCGCATCTCACGGCGGGACTTTGTCATCCCTATTCCTTTGCTGTTAAGTTATTGCACTCGGTCTTCCATTTTTACAGATTATAACCTCTAGTAATTTGGCATGGATGCAAGCAGTAACTCAAAGATTACTGGAAATGTTGATAGGAAAATACATCCAAGAAGTTCCTTTCGTTTTCAAAAATAAACAAGCATTTAGGGAGACCGTGAGCTGAAATGCAAACGAAACCAAACAAAGGCCCTGCCCGCAGATTGAGAATTGTGGCTTCAAACTCAGTCATGCTTTGCTTTGGGGACCAAGAGCACTGGCACAGCTCTGAGTGACTAATGCGGTACTGGAAGGCAAAACGGCGAGGCGGCTTATCAAAAGCAAGTCACAGAATAAAACGTTTTAAAGAAATCGTCGGAGATCGTCCTCAAGCAGCAAATGGAAACTGAACTTTCTGTGGGAAAAAGTGAGGGAGAAAGGGAAGAAATGGAGGTGGGGAGAGACTGATTTTTGGCCTGGATCTATCTGTAAAACAATAAATATTTTAAAGAATCGCTTCCATTGTCTCTTTGAAGCGCTGAGTTCTATTATTCCTGTGTCTATTTGCTCTGTTTTGAAAAGATCAATGTTTTAAAAGAAAACACATCATGGGCAGTTTCTTAAAAAAAGTAAATAAATAAAACAAAATATGGATTCCGTGTTCTGCGTTTGCCCTGGTCCACCCTGTGCCTTACGGTCAAATTGTGTGAAGGACAGCAGACTCCCTGGCTATGGGTGGGGGTCGGGGGTCTGGTCTTCCTCACTTCAAATCACACACTTTGTTTTCTTTCTCTTCCACTGGCACACAAAGCTTCAGAAAGAAAAACAGTTACTCACCATGTGCCTCCCCCGCCTTTTTTTGTACTAGGCTCTGTTAGCCCTAATGTATGTTTTCTCCTAACGAGAGGCTGGACTAGGGCTGTGCTCTGCTTGCTTTTATCTGCTTCTGACTGATTCTCACAAGGCAGACATTCCATCCTGCTGAGCAAAGAGGATGCTGAAACCAGGGGGCGGGAGTCTCCAGGGCCCCCTCGGGAGCAGCAGAACTGACCTCTCCGGCTCCTACACCCAGCTACTGCCAGCCTCGCTCAGAGATCGATAAGAGCTCACAGAGCTACATGGATTTAAGGCTCGGAAGAGAGACTCTAATTAAGCAATTAAACCATCAGTCAGAGGTCACGTTAATACTCAGCCTTCACGAAAGGCAACATAATGGAGCCATTTTCGTGCGGACCATACAGAGTCAGGCCCAACCAGTGGGTCCCACTGCTGCTTTAGCAAGAAATACTCACAATGTGTCATTCCCGAGAGCCAGAGGTTAATTGCACTAGCCACTCAGAAGGGACAGTGTAGAAAGTGCAAACATATTACCAAATTAGTTGAAACCTGACCGTCAGTTGAGCTTTCTGATTAGCTCCCCACGATGCCATCACCATTTCATTAGAGGTCAGAAAATTCCGTTTCTCTTTCTTTTTTCATTATAGTAGCATGAAATTCTAGAAAACGTGCCTCTGTGATGTTATCTGAGTTCTCATGTGGCTTGAAAGAGTGAGACTGTATATCAATCATTGTGCCAGGGAGTGAACTCAGCATAGCACATTCCTAAATGTGTCATCTGCAGTTTTCCAATGAAGCACTTGACGATTGCAGGAGTAGGGACTACAAAATTCATTTACTCACGGGTTCAGCCATGAAGCTATTAGTGATTCATGTACCAGACTGCTGCCTTTCGTATACCAAGACTATTGCTGGTGGTCATGTGAAAGGAGTTGGAGCCTGTGCCTTACTGATCCATTTTAAAATTGTCATCCACGAGGCCAAGAGAGATGAGGGTCCCTGTGGGCTTCCCCTGCCTCCACTTAGGACCACCGGGGACCAGACTTGCTACAGGAGGCGCTCTCTTCTGCACAGCAAGTGGAGCGTGGAGATGACCTCCTAGCCAAGGCCAATCCTGTTGCAGAGCGGAAACTGAAGCTTAGCGAGTCGGTGCGGGTCTGACTGTGATCTCTGGAGTGAACTCCCATACCGACGTCACCAGACCCTCAGTGTCTATTTCTTCACGTCCCACCTTGTGCTTCTCCTCTGACCCACAGATGCAACTCCTAACTGGATCCTTTCTATCTATGGGTTCACCAGGCATTCGATTTTATAAATGAGCAAACTCAGATCCCCCAGCCATGACAAGAGGGAGTGTTGGAGCCATGCCCGGACACTAGTGGTGCCACAGGGTCTGGTGCAAAGTTGACACCAAAGATTGAATGGGTCCATGGAGCCCAGACCACCCAATGTCAAGGCAAAGACACCTTCTACCTCATCTCTGGAATCCTAACACTCTTCCTTATATTGATAAATTAAATCTGGGCCATCCAAAAGAGAATTCAAAATGATTCCAAAGGAACTCTAGCTTTATTTCCTCCTCCTATTTTTTCAGTTGTCTTCTATTCTACTATTCAGTTCCTCACATGCCCACTGTAATTCTTATATTTTCTCAGAATACTTATTGTTACTTTAGGCTTGCTTATGTTTTAGTGCTGGTCCTGCTATTAATTGTTACCGGGTCTTGATCCTGACCATATGGACTTCAATGTTCTTATTTTTTAAAATAAGAATGCTACCCCAAAAATCAGCATATGACAGTAAATTACCTCTAATCTCTCCTCTTGTAAACTTAATATCCCATGTATCTATGTATTTGCAACTATTAGCCATAATGTCTGTTAAAATTAATATTTCCACTTCTGACAATCCAAACTGTTACAGGAGTCTTAAAAAGCATGATTTCTGGTCCCATCCAGCCAGAATTTACTTTGATATTTAATAGTACAATTGAGCTCTATTAAAGATCCCATGAACACAAATGTTATCTGGCAACATCACTGGCAGCCGAATGTTTTTCTCTTTGCTAATGACTCCGTCTAAGCAAAAGGACCAAGAAATTAACTTGAATGTCTCCGGAATGAATGATTGGCTTTGTCTGAACTTAAACTGCAGAGATGTTATGTAAGATATTGGACTGTAGGCTACGTTTCACATCCAGTGTCCATCTAGCTGTAAAGGATAGATGGTTGGTGCCTCAATGCTCGCCTTCATGAACCCCTGGACAGCTAACTGAAACTTGGAGCCAAGCTTGCAGCCTCACCAGGACACTGTCTGTCTGCTTCCAAGCTCTGCCGGCCTCCCATCCTAGAACTGGGTCCACTTGGCAACCACACATAGCAGATCTCTACCCTAGTTTACCAGAACAGTCCCTCTTCAAATTACTTTAACCGTTTGTCAAGGTGATTTGTAAACTGCACAGACAAAAATGGCTTATGTGTGATTTCTGTAATTTTCAATATAAATACATCAATATAAATACATTTATAAATAAATCAAAGAAAACTGTATGTCTTGGGGTTGGCCATGTGTTTTAATTTCTCATCCTGAAAATATGAAATTTATAGGACCAATCTATCTCTAGATCTCTGCCTTGAACATGACTTCATCAATTACTCCATGTATCCCTTACATTCAGTTGCTCCTTTTCAACAGCACCATGCCTTCCCCACAAGCTCGAGCTTTTCCATCATTAAAACAAATCAAAACAAAAGCAAAAAAACAACTTTCCATTGGTCTTGCCTTACCTGTAGATTATAGCCTTTTATTTCCTTATAACATTCACTGTCATAACTCCAGGAAAAAGCTAAGAAGCGCCTGCCTCTCCTAACCCACTGTGATCTTCCACTACTACCCACACCCATCCTGCTCCTTACAAGGTCATCAAAGTCCTCAAAGACTTAATCCAGTGGCCTGGCTTCAATCTCCTTCCTAGTTGACTTCTGCTGTATTTGAGACCTTTGATTCCTGTGATCACTTTCTCTCAAAATTCACTTCACTCCTCATTTCTATACTACCACTCTCTCTGATTTTCCACCTACTTCTGAATGCCTTTTCTTAGTCTTTTCTTCCTCTGTTCCTCCATTTGCCCCTTAAATGGTGATATTTCTTTTTTTTTTTTTTTAAGATTTTATTTATTTATTTACTTAACAGACAGAGATCACAAGTAAGCAGAGAGGCAGGCAGAGAGAGAGGAGGAAGCAGGCTCCCGCTGAGCAGAGAGCCTGATGCGGGGCTTGATCCCAAGACCCTGAGATCATGACCTGAGCCGAAGGCAGAGGCTTTAACCCACTGAGCCACCCAGGCGCCCCGGTGATATTTCCTAAAGAGTTTACTTGGCGCTTTTCTCTTTAGAAAATGCTATTATAGGTGATCATACCTACTGCTGTGGCTTTAACAACTACCCAGATATACAGGGTATTTCCAAATGTATATGTCTGGCTCAGATGCTGTCGTGAGCCCTAAACTCCCATGTCAAATTTTATAAGGGCCATAGTGTAGACTGCTAAACTGAAAAGTTTCCAAATCAAACTCATGGTATCTAGCCCTTTACTCACTTCATAGTGTCATCACTCACTCACTCTTCAAGTGAATAGGTTGGACGCCCTCATCTCTATCGCCCACCTCCCCTTCTACCATGTAATCAGTCTCTAAATTTTGGTGACAGTACAACCACATGACTTCTCCAATACGTCTCTTCTTTTCCACACCCAAGGCCACTGCCCAAGGCTTTTCCATAGCTTCCCAAACAGCCTTCATGCTACCTTTCTCTCTCTCTGCCAACCCAGTCCTCACAAGTCCACCTGTTATCATGGTAAAATACAGTTTTGAGTTCCAATTCTTCTGTTTCACAGAAATCTCCTACTAACTTCATACAATCTATAAAATAATTACAGATTCAGAAAGCATGAGAGGGTTTGTCCAATCCTGAGGCTACTGAGAATGTCTTCTATAGACTCTTGGTCTCTACATGCTCAGCCATGGGTAGCCTGCTACACGCCAGTACAACATCTTTTCTATCCTCACAGGTCTGTGTGTAGTCATCCCTCTGTGCATAATTTCCCCAATTCTTTTCCCAAAACCTCCTCTCCTGGCCTCACTCCCACATTTCTACTGGTGAAACTCTGCCACTAAAATGTCATCTCCAGTGTGAAAACTTCTCTGGCTTCCAGATCCAAATGAATTGCTCCCTCTGTTTTCTCATGATGATTATTATGGTTATGAAGTCTTAGGGACATGAGATAGTAGGCCCTATGCTACGAGAAAGTTTCCTAAGCAGGCTCTTCTTTCACTGATGTCCTTGAGGCCCACGGTCACAGATGGGGAGCCCTGAATCTTCAGCCCATTGCTCCTTTTAGTATTTTATGCCACCCCCTCTCCCAGGGCTCATTGAACATGCCTCTCGGAGGGCACTCACCATCAGCACCATTCTGATTATGGCTAGCACAAATCAATACCTTTCTACATGAAAAGCAGGTCACTTACAGCATCCCGAATATCCCAACAACAAATCTGACACCGGTACTCTTATTTTCCCCATTTCACAGTTAAAGAAACTAAAACTGAAAAGTTAACTTTCTTCACTACCTGAAAATGGCATAATTCAGGCTCTGCCCCAGGTCTTCCTCACCACAGGGCTAGACTTCTTAACCACGGCACCATGCAATTGAGGTAATTCTTTTTTATTTTATTTGTTTTTAAAAATTTTTCCCAAGATTTTATTATTTGTCAGAGAGAGAGAGAGTGAGCACAAGCAGGGGAGTGACAGGCAGAGAGAGAAGCAAGTGTCCTGCTGAGCAAGGAACCCAATGCAGGACTTATCCTAGGACCCTAGGATCATGACCCTCGCCAAGGGCAGATGGTTAACTGAACGAGCCACCCAGGTTTCCCAAGATGTAATTCACTTTTTATATCGAAGTTTTGTTCAAGTGCTTAGTGGCAACTGTTTCTGAAAGCCCCATCGGTCCAATGGCAGGGATAGTCCAACTACCTCATACAGGATTCCCTTTTTCCGACAACTTGTTTGGACTATTACATTTTATATTTTACCTTCATTTGCTAGACTGAACTCCTCCCAGCACCTGTCTTTGGGTTTATTTTCCTGTCTCCATGCCTATGACCAGATCATACTTGAGGCTTCATTTCCTCCTATCTGTTGCCTCCTGCTAAGTTTGGTAAGTCAAGGCCAGCTGTAGGCTGAGATATGGCTGTGGTTAATAGCAAACTCTATCTGTATATTTATATCCCATGTAGGTGGAAAGCTCTACTCATGAACACAGGAGGGGAAAAATGTAGCCATGCTGGGCGTGCCTTTGACCCATTTGACCTAGGCTTTGTTTTGTTCACAGGCTTTTGTATGTTGAATTTTATGGGTTATGGACTTTACCAAAGAGAAGAGAAGATACTGTACCTGGCACCATACCAACTGGGAGAGGAAGCAAATGGTGGAGAATTGCCCATTGCAGGCGCATGTAGAAAGTAAACAATTTGTTTCTGGACCATTTTAACTTCTCTTGAAGACCCTTTTCTGTTGCAATGCTTTATTTTACCTTCATTCTTAAAGACTATTTTAGGAGAGGACAGAGTCCCTGGTTAGTAGTTATTTTCTTTCTTTAGACTGAAGATACCATGCCATTGTCTTTTGCCCTTCTAATTACCACTGTTGAAGTCAGGAACCACTCTGCCACTTCCTAAAAGGCAATCTGCTCTCCTACCTACTCCCCTGGCTGATTGTAACATTTTCCTTTTATCTTCAGGTTTTTTTTTTTTTTTTTTAGATTAGTATATCTTTCTATTTATTTCTCTTTCTATTTCTACTCACTTAGTTGTTTGGGTTCCTTGGGATTCTTGTTTTTCTAAATGTGATGTCTTTCATCAGATTTAGAAAAGTCTTGGTCATTAGTTTTTCTTTTTTTAATAAAGATTTTATTTATTTATTTATTTATTTGACAGAAAGAGAGAGAGAGAGAGCATAGGCAGGCAGAGGGGCAGATGGAGATGCAGAAGCAGGCTCCCTGCTGAGCAGAGAGCCCAATGTGGGGCTCCATCCCAGGCCCCTGGGATTATGACCTGAGCTGAAGGCAGACGCTTAACCAACTGAGCCACTCAGGCACCCCAGTCATTAACTTTTCAAATACTGCTTCTGTTCCATTTAACTCTCACTTTTCCTTCTGAGGTTACAATTAAATGTATACCTTTTATAAGCCTCTTCTATCTGTCTTAACCTCTCTCCTATATTTTCCATATTCTTGCCTATCCATGCTTTTTTCCCCAGATAGATTCTTCTGACTTATCTTCCAGTTCACTTTTTCTCTCTTCATCTGTCTAATCGTCTAAAATATTAAAAAAAAATCTTTGACTAGATCTTAATTTCAGCTATTATATTTCATCCAATTTTAAAAATTTTAATTGGTTCTCATTCATATTTGCAATGTCACTTTTCATAGTTTGCAGTTCCTTGCTGAGAGTTTAAAGTTGACTTTTATCTCCATGAGCCTAGTAATCATAATTGTTCACCAATCTGCCACGTTAATATGTTTGTTTCCATTGTCTGTTATTCATATTGTATCTCATTTATGTTGTTATCTCCTCAGGTACATGCATATCTTTGATAGTGTGCTGGCTATTGCCCATGAAAACTTATTAGTAGAAATGAGATCTAGGATGATTTTATGTCCCTTTGAAGAAAATTCTAAATTGCTTTTGTCAGATGTCCAGAGATACATTAACAGTACAGGGTATCCTCTCATTTAGATTTTGGGTCCACTCAGCTGACTCAAAGCTGGGATGCAGTCTGTGTAGGGTGTTTTACTGTTCTTTACCTTGGCTTGCCAGGACTTCCACTCTATTCCATCTCTAAACTCACACTTTGCTCCTCTTTGCCCTGAGAGGCTCACAGAGGTGCTGCTATCCCCATCTGGATCAGCAAATGCCCTAGAGGTAAAAGCGATCTCAAATACTAGGCTCACACCTCTTCAATATTTACTCAGAGATTTCACACTATCTTGTGAGTTCTTTGCTACATTTAGGAAGGTGTTTTTTAATATCACCTAAAATGTTTAAATTATCTTTTTCAGGAGAGTTGGTCTGAGTCACCATTATGGCAAGTGTACACTTTGCTCTATACCTTAAGTTTATACAATGCTTTGCCAACTTAGACTCTGAAGATTCATTTAGAAGACGAATACTTAGTCATAAATCAACTGATCTTTTAAGTAGTTTACTAATTTTACCTTGTGAAATAGTATTTGAAATCATACCATTTGACTGGACTACTTTGAAAGATGTAAAACAACTTTTGAGTTTTCCTGAGGTAAGTCTGAAAGCTAGCCAGTCGGAGTTTGTGTAAGAAACTGTCAGAAAACTAAAATAGAAAGACCCATTAGCCAAGAGAATCTGGTTTATATTTGAATGAAATGGTTTTTTTTTTTTTTTTAAAGATTTTATTTATTTATTTTTTTGTCAGAGAGAGAGAGCGAGAACTCAAGCGCACAGGCAGACAGAGTGGTAGAGGGAGAAGTGGGCTCCCTACGGAACAAGGAGCCCGATATGGGACTCGATCCCAGGACGCCGGGATCATGACCTGAGCCGAAGGCAGCTGCTCAATGAACTGAGCCACCCAGGCGTCCCTGAATGAAATGTTTCTAAATACAAATGAAAGATGGAAAATTTTTAGTTAAAAAAATCAGGTAATCAAAAAAAAAAAAAGAAAATCTCAAAATACATCCTCATTTACTCTTACATTAAGGATAAAGCATCAGTTTCAGGTGAGAATGTACTAAAGTTGAAGGTAGTAACAGAAACTTTGGTCATCTGGCCAAGTAATAGGTATCTCCACCTCAATCCCCCAATTTATTCTGTCCTATCAGACATTGATTTGTTCTAGTAGCAGACTGAGATACCCTGACCTCAAGAAAAAAAGAACCCATGAAAACTCCCAGGAGGCTTAATAATAATTGATTTGAAATATTTTGATAAATTTGTTTCATTAAAAGTTCCCTATTCTCTCTTGCAGCTAACTCTGACTAATGATATATGTAAGGAGACTTGCATGAAAATTTTGTTTCCTTGATTAAAAAACACAAAACAGAAAAAACAGCATAATTCCTTCTCCCTTTCTCTGCATCTATACTTAGGAAGGATGTTCGGAGCTACTGCCACCATTTTCTGACAATGAAGAAACAAACACAAAATGACAAATCAACACACTACGGATGGTAGAACACACTACGGATGATAGAACAGAAATGGCGTTGCTAAAAAAACCCTGAGATCAACCACCTCCTGATTTGTATTTAGATAAAAAAGTAAATGTCCTTGTATTTTAGGTTGCCAATAGTTGGGTTTCCCATGATATACTGCTGAAAACATCCATAATTAATGCATTTACTAAATATGCTCACAAGGCAATATTCTGACCCTGGTTTGACTATAGACGGTGCTTGAAATTGTGTCACCTACCGTAATACAAGAGTCCTGAGGTTCAAGGTCAAAATCAGTGAAGTTCAAGAGAACACGGTGATTTCTTTCCACCCGAATGACCCAGGAGCAGTCAGTGTTACGCCTGTAAGGACTGGGGTAATTTGGAGAATGAATCTCTCCAGCGGGAGCCTGGAAAATCCCACCACAACCTGTAAGTAGGAAACCCAATTCAAGAATGAGAGGAGTCCATGATGCATAAAACTTTGCCCCATGACCTGATAGCTTAGAACAATATGTTGCCTTGTTCAACTGCCTGTTTTATGTTGGTGCTAACCATTGCGCAGAACTGAATATCCACCATTAATTTCATTCATCCCAACAAAAGGAAGAAGGATGACTAAGAAAATCCCTAAAATTTTTTAATACTGATGACAAAAGTAATTAAAAATTTTTTTTAAATACTGAAAAATAAGTGCAAATAAAATCCTATTCTCATAAAGTCATAAAATGCCTCTTATTTGTTCTCTAAAAATAAACTATAGAATAACACATCTCCTAAGAATTTGGTAACTTAGTAGTGTATGCTTTTAATAATTTAATATCTATCTTTTAAAATTTAATATTCTGGGCCTAGTACAGTAATTCAGTCTTTTTATTTCTATGATATTATCAAATACCTATCACTGTCTATCTCTATGCCTTGTCATATCTTGGAGTTATAATAATATAAACCTATAATAAAAATGTAGTATTATTTTCTAATAGCTGACAATCATTTGGGGTAATCTAAACACTATGTCTACATAATCATATATATATTCCTCTTTAAATTCACACATCATTAACTTTAGGAAAGATCCAACACACTTACTACACCACCTTCGAGTTCCCTAAGTGGGGCCATGAGTTAGCCTGGGGTCACATCTATGCTTTTGAATTTCCTAGATATGTGACTTTGGACAAGTACTAACATCTCTACGTTTCAATTTCCTCATTAGTAAGGTGATGATTTGAAATTACCTTCCCTCATAGGCTGATTGTGAGGGATGAAATGAGATCATGCTCACAGAACAGACTAGATCCTTGGCACCTAGTAAGCTGCCAGGTAACATGGCTTTATTAGTAGCTGTATAGGTTAACTTCTGCTCAAATATTTTGTGCATTCATTTTTTATTTAAAAAAATTCACAACAGGTAAATATTATTAGACTGCCTAAGATGCTAGACAGGACACCACTGTATAATACACGGTAATTCTTCAGATTGCACAAATCTAACTTTTACAGTTTGGGCATCTGCCAAGCATCCAAAGATCTGTACCATGGCATGAAGTAATTTTCCCTTTGCTGATGCCCATATTTGAGGCCAGAGAACAGCCCAAGGCCCTTGGAGAGTAAGTTAGTCTAACCAATTACCCTGCTTCTACTTTTACAATGGATTTGCATACTTTCACATATTTTAACTCTGGAAGTTAAATTCTATCACATGGTTTTTAGGGAAGAATAAATGCCAAAGCAGTATTTACCATTTGAGGAGTCACCAAGTTGTCACTGTGTTAGGGCTTCATGCCTCTCTCTCCAATCATTTCATGACATTTATAAGGGTTCAGTCCAAGTATTTGGAGATACCTCCTCGGTTCACTCACCTCCAGGGACTGCTTGCCATGAGGCATTGAAGCCTCTCCCATTTATAGAGCTGTCGGTCTTGAAACGGATGGCTAGCTCATTTCCAGTGCTGGAGACCTGCATGGGATTCTCAGATGATCTTTGGGCACACAGCTGGGTTATTCGGGGAGAGTGGAAATCGGGGCCTCCATAGACCTAAGACGGGATGAAGAAAAGACGACTAAAATTAAGAGAGATCTAAGCAATGACAGCCCTTCCCCTGACCTTGTTTTACCACCAGCTCTTGAATTCTATTATCATGAAAGACTGAAATCTCAGCCTTCCTGGGTGGGGTGAACTATAAACTTGAGCTGGGTTTTCAAAGGCACTCCCTCAGCCCTAGGAACACACAAATTCTGCCACCCACAAAACGCCTGCTTATTCTATCAGTCAGAATTGTACAGCGGAACTGAACAGATTATTCCAGAATCTTCCCTATCTCCCTCCTTCCTCTTTCCACGTCTTCATAGGATTTCCTGCTTTCTTTGGCAGAGGCATTGCCGATAAAACTGTATCGAGTCTGGCTATCTAACTCTTCTAGGCACGGGGGAATAGAGTTAGCATAAAGCCACTTGGTCTGTGACAGTTCGCTGAAGCTATTGAGCTCCCTGTTGGATTTTTAAAGGATCTTCCACTTAGCCATTTGAATACTTTATAAAATTAAGCATGTAATATCATCTTTTGTGTTTTTCAGACAGAGTGAAAATATCACCTCTGTATCAGTGTGTTCTGTGGTATCCTTAAGAGGGACGCCCCCTGATTCTTTCCGAATCTACTCCCGGAATCCCACTGCTGAGAACATGACCGAGAGCAGTTGGATTCCTTTGGGGAATGGCCCTGGACACTGCCCAGTATCTGGACGTCTCCCTCTAGATCCATCTCAAGTGTCCTCAGGTCTCCTGGGCTCCTCCAATTGGCAACCATCTACCTGACTAGGACCCAGTGCCCCAGGGACATATTCCTCCCAGGAAGTGCCCCCACCTTCACCCTGGGGCCTCAGAGTCACATCTTTCAGGCAGATGTACCCAGCCCAGGGCACGTCTCTAACTCCTCATACACAGATTTCTCTCTGGGGGTGGGGAGGAAGGGGATAGGAAGAGAAGAATCAAACGAAAGGTACTGAACCCCTGCCTCCAGACCTGGCCAACTCAAATTTGTAGCAGAAAGGCCATTTTTGGTGACAGTTTTCAGGCATAATGGTATCTGGGTCCTTCCCCCTCCCCCACATGGCATATGCTCAGTATTCAGTGCTCCAGGGAGAAAGCGGAAGAGGGAGAGCAATGCTGGGGAGATCAGTGTGCAGGGCCCTCCCACTCCCTCCTCGGTCTGGCTCTCGCACCTCCAAGCCCTCCCCCACCATTCCTCCGGCCCCAGGCCCTCGCCCACCCTCAGGGCAGCTGTTGACTGATAGGGGGAATCACTCACGGGTTCTCTGAGGGGAGAGAGGGAGAACAAGAAGCCTACTTTTGGTGAGGCTGTGTGATTTGAATCTATAATGATTTCTTTGTCTGATTCATTCCCCCCAGCCATGCAGGAAAGGCCAAAATGAATGAAACTGCTGTTCACAGAGGGCTGAGCACAAGGACTTTAATTGCAAAGGAATGGAGCAGGCGGATGGCTTCAAGCTTATTTTCATAGGAGGAGCTATGTTTGTGTGGCCCCTTAAGTCCCACCAAAAGCAGGACTTTTGGAGGAGCCCTGTGTGGCCTTTTATGCGTACACATATGCAAATGACAGGAGCAGATTGCTTCGGGCTTATGCTGTCCTTTCCCGATTTGCCGGCGTCCCCCCCCCTTCGCCCCAACACAGTCCTCAGAGCATGAAACTGACAGCATGTGTTCCCAATCATCTGAGCCCAATAAACAGCACATATTTGGAAAGAACACTGAGCACAAGGCTTTAGTTCTGACAAAGAAAACTTGCACGTCGGCAAAATATTCTCTGTTTTCCCTGCTCGGGGTCCCCTTAAGATCACAAACATAATGGGTCTGAGGGTATGAGTCCGCTGGGCCTAGAAGCCTCCAGAAGAATCAACACTGCCGCTTCTGATATTCTTCGCTTCCCCTCTTACGGGGCTGGACTCACAACAGACCATCCCCGAGAGACCAGAGGGAGTAAACTGCCCACACCAAGCAATTGTCTTGATTTATTGCCCCAAGGAGTGGATTTCCTTTTCTGCTTTATGCAGGAGCAGGCTCCTTTCTCAAGAGACTGAAGCAAAATCAGCCAGTATTTCCATGACCCAAACAATAGAACGGTACTTTTGGCTTCCACAAATAACACCAACAGTTAACGCATGACTCTTCAAAAGAGGAAAAAGATGGAAAGAATTTCAGGGTGTGGTTCATTCGGCTACAGCATATGACTAAACTTGCGGGGTCGGGGGGAGGGGGAAGCGGGTCTGATGATCAGAGATTAAAAAATGTGTTTTTATAAAATGCTCAGGATATAGAACATTTTCAAAGCCTATGGTTTTAATCTGTTTTGAACATTTCTTTCTGCTCTGTTAGCTCCATTGATTGTTACAATCAAGTCAGCATTCCAGGGTTATGAGTAACCGAACGGCTGTTGCTTAATGCAAGTGGCCACTTTCTGGACACTGAGTTTTGAGGGGGGAAAAAATATTGGCTCCTGGTAAAATCTGGTGAAACCCAGGTAAGCCTCATACTTGGTGATAGAGAGGTCCCATCTGGCAAGGCTTGGAGCAGGCAGATCTAGAAAAGTCAGCCATGTCTCCAGGCCGTGTGACCACCCCAGGGAACATTTTGAAACCTATTGCTAGCATGTTATCAGCACGTATGGTATGAGGGATGGAAAAATTCCTTTTATCATCATTAGTGCAGATTTATTACAGCACTTTCCACCTGACGGAAGCATTTGCCAAGATGTCAAATAAGGTTTTTGAACAAAAACATAAGGGGGTTATTGATTTCAGCCGTAAAAAGTAAACTTTCCCAAAAATACTTAAGGGGCTCGAAAGAGTCCCCCCAAACCCTGATTTGGATGCAACATGGGAGACCACGTTGTTCTAACAAAAATAAGCCCCAGCTGATGGGAGCCTCACCTCAGAGCTCTTTCTGCGCAGGGTTCAGACTGCCTAAATGCAGCTGCCTGGAGACCATGCCTTGTCCCCCTGTACCCCCTAGTTGAGTCTTGCAGGAAACAGCCCTAGTCTGCTTTCTCATGTCATGGGTGTGACAAAAGCCTCAGCACAATGAATCCATTTACATTTTGCCAAGTGGGCAACAATCACATGTGCTTTGGAATATGAAAATGAAGGGTTAGGAACATTTCACATTACTGTGGAAAAGGGTTTTACTGTGGAAAACCCTTTGTAACTGTTAAGGGGTTTGATGCCACTGAAAAATATCCTTGCTGGCAAGAAAGACCATTTGTACCTTCCACATGTGAGTGTTAGTCCTACTCACACTGTGAGTGTGAATTTCAGGAGTCACCTTGTTCTCTCTTCCCAAAAACCTTTCCTCTTCTGAGATGGAGTCATGACTTGGCAACACCCAGGACCGACATGAAGACAAGGGTAAAAGGCTTTAAGACAAAGACTTAATCAGCTCCGTCTCTGATTTCACTCATTGCGGCATTTAGAGAGCCCAGAGCTGCTCAGTACAATTCTGTGATTCCGCCTCCACTCAGTGAGGGGATTTGACAACCCCATTTCTTTTCAAAGAAAGAACTTGTTGGGACGCCTTCGTGGCTCAGTGGGTTCAGCATCTGCCTTGGGCTCAGGTCTTGATCCCAGGGTCTGGGATCAAGTCCTGCATCGGGCTCCCTGCTCATGGGGGAGCCTGCTTTTCCCTCTGCCTGTAGCTTCCCCTGCTTGTTCTCTCTCTCTCTAACAAATAAATATAATCTTAAAAAAAAAGGAAGTTGTTTTGTGATTAAATGATGTTTTAAGTGCTAAAGTTTCCTCTAAAGCTAATGCCACTCATCATTTCAACATCTTGTACACTGCCCACCTCTATCTCTCTTTTTGTACTGGCTTATGCAGAGCATGGAGTAGGGGATGGATTCAGTTCCAAGCTCATCCACTCACTGTCCATGTGGTCATGGAAAAACCCATCAATATTTTTGAGCCTCTGTTTTGACGATGGTAAAATGGGGACAAAATTCCCTTCTTACCTCGCAGGATTATTTAACATTCAAATGGGAAAATGGATGTCAAAATCCCTTCCCAAACCTCCGGCTATGTGTGTTAGTTTGGTGTGTCAATCAGATATATATATGCTGTCATCTATTCCACAAATATATATCATGTGTTTTTCTGTTTGCCAAACACTCCGCCGTAGGTATAGCAGTAAAGCAAAACCAAAACAAAGAAATACCCAGTCCTTCATGGAGCTGAAATCCTGTAGAAACGGAACCCTTGTCATGAAGCATGATAGCCATTTTTAGAGCTGAGGTGATAGGAGCTGTGTGTGTTGGAAGCCATTAAATTTAGCAGACAGTTTCTGTTCCTAATGACTAGATCCCTGATTATAATAGATTCTCAAAGGCCATCTTCATCATCTGAGGGAAATGTCATGCAGTGTTGCCGCATTCCGCACCCTGCACCATGGGGATCCCCCAGTGGCAGCTGCCATCTCACCAAGGCCACCCCTTCTCTACACTCTGCACCCCCCCCACCGTCTTTCCTAAGGGAGATTTCTCAGACTGACATGTGGGGCCATAACAATCCTGAGTGCAGTCCATCATTGGGGACAGGAGTCTGGGGACAGTGCCTCAGACTCACACCCTTAGAGGGATGGTCTGATGAGCAGTCCTAATGGCACCTCAGAGGGTCCCAGTGGGACCTGAGTCCCCCAAGTGGCCCTCAGGGGCTCCCTCACTGGCTCTTCGCCCTTCACCCCACCTCCTGCTGTCCCCTCACGCCTGCTTCCTCGTACCATCTCCAAGTTGAATTGCCTGCCACCAAGTCCTTCAGACCCTGCTTTTAGGGTAACCCAAACTGAGATTATTAATCCCATTTCTTCGTCAACATCACTCACAGAGAATGGATACTTGTTGAAATGTCTGGACATAGAACACAACTGGCCACTGGAAATAATTTAGGGAGTTTTGCAGGGTGATCTCTAGTTCCACCCCGAATTCTGGGGTAGAGGGAACGTGCTGATAAGCGATCTGAATTCCTACCTCCAGGATGTCAAAGTTGCACATTGCATGATACTCCACATCAAAGTCGTGGATGGTAAGCTGAATGCTACTCCCAGGGGCTGTGGTAATATACCAGAGGCACTCCTTGTTCGGGGGATACGTGTTAGGGTATCCGGGGCTGCTGAAGGAGCCCGTGGGCCCAGACAACTCCCCACCGCAACCTGTTAAATTAGCAAGACTCAGTCAGTTCAAAGAGAGCATTGACCCCTGGAAAAAATTCAAAAATACAACCAACCAAAAGAGAATTGAAAAATGCACAGTGAAAAAAATCATGGCTACAACTTGTTAAATTTATTCTTGAAAAACACTGATCATATCATTTGGTATAATAATTCTTAGTCCTTATTCTCAGCACATCAAATCCTTGGTAATATTCTTTAAATGGCATTCTAATTTTTAGATTTTCTTCATTTTATTTAGGAAAGAATTTCACAGTAGGAAGAGCAGTGAACTAAACAAGAAGTGTTAGTGAATACCATGTCTCTCAGTCTCCAATTTCCTTGTATGTAATACATTATTTTTGATTCCTTATCATATCCAAGATCTAGAATGCCAAGAGCTAAAAATCATTACCTTTGTATGTGAGACTATAGGAAATTAAAAAAAAAAAGATATGTCCATAGCAGCTTTATTCATAATTGCCAGAACTTGGAAACAACCAAGATGTCCTTCAGTAGCTAAAAGCATAAAATAAATTGTGCTACATCCAGACAATGGAATATTATTCAATGCTAACAGTAAATGAGCTATCAAGCCAGAGAAAGATATGGAGGAAAGGTATATACATATTCATAAATGAAAGAAACCAGTCTGAAAAGGCTCCACTACCAAATGATTCCAAGTGCATGACATTCTTGAAATGGCAAAATTATGGAGACAGTAAAAAAGATTAGTCTTTGCCAGGGCTAGAGCAGAGGAGGGATAGAAAGGCTGAGCACAGATTTTGAGGGCAGTAAAACTATTCTTTATGATACTACAATAGTGGATATATGTTACTATACATCTGTCAATCACAGAATGTACAATGCCAAGAGGGAACCATAAAGTAAATTATGGGCTCTGGGTGATAATGAAGTGTCAGTGTAGGTTTAGCAGTTGTAACAAATGTCCCACTATGGTTGGGGTTGGCGGGGCAGGGGATGTTCATAATAGGAGAGGCTGTACATGTGTGGGGACAGGGGTAAATCAATGGGAACTCTGTCTCCCATTCAATTTTGCTGTGAATTTAAAACACTTCTAAAAAAATCAAGTCTGTTACAAACAAAAATAGTAAATGATACAGGTCCTAACCCAAAAATCTTATTTATACTTAAACACTAACTAAACAAACAAAACCTGGATATATAAGACCCAAACATGGAAAACCCAAACATGAAGCTTATATTTTATGTGTATATATTATGCCCTAGAAAGAAATTAAGGCAAATCATGACAAGAAACAATCAGATATTGCACCATGTGGTATATACAAAAAGGAAATGCCACGAAGTACTTAGATATGTTTCTAGGTTTTTTTTTTCCTTTTTGAATACTCATAATAACCACATGAAGCAGGTACGATTATTATCTGTATTTCTCAAGTGAGCAAAGCAATGCACACAAAGGTCAAGTGACTTGGTCAAGGTTATCTTGTTTGTCAGTGGTAGAGCAGGACACCAATCCAAGCAATCTGATTGCATCCAAGTACTGAATTCTACAGGCTCAAGTAGTTTGTATGAATTTGGGGATTTGAGAAGGGATAGGTAGAGAAAACTTTGTGAAAGGAGTAAAATTTGAGCAAGGCTCAGACTTTAAAGACAAAATTACAAAAAAAAAAAAAGATAAAATTAGGGGAAAAAAGATAGATCCCCCTTTTTTCCAATAGCAATTTTTGGTGATTAAAAAACATTCCTTGGGGCTCTTGGGTGGCTCAGTTCGTTAAGTGTCTGACTCCTGGTTTCTGCTCAGGTCATGATCTCAGGGTCCTGAGACCAAGTCCTGTCAGGGCTCCATGATCAGTAGGGAATCCACTTGAGATTCTCTCTCACCTCCTCCCTCCCTACTCACACGTGTGCGTTCAATTGCTCAAATGAATAATAAATAAAATCTTTAAAAAAACAAAAACATTGCTTGCTCTGCCAACATATCCAAGCCACCTTTTCTATTTTTTCAGAATATTCTTTATTAGTTGCCAAAGTCTTCCAAATATCTCTCTCAATCTGCATCAAGACTTTTTGGATTTAAAAAATGAATGTACGTGCATTGTCACATGAGGACAATTAAACTGCTGTGACTTTAAGCAACCCGTAAAGCTGAGGTCATGTCTCCTGTCCACACTCTACAAATGTACAGTGAGTTAGAAAAAAGGTTTTATAAGGGTTAAGAAGAACATACAGAATCACCACATAACTGAAAATGGCTGAGAAGAATTCTAAGAAGAATATTTTTTTTTCTCTTTAAAGATTTTATTTATTTAACAGAGAGAGATCACAAGTAGGCAAAGAGGCAGGCAGAGAGGTGGGGGGAAGCAGGCTTCCCGCTGAGCAGAGAGCCTGACTGGGGCTCGATCCCAGGACCCCGGGATCATGACCTGAGCCAAAGGCTTTAACCCACTTTGTGGGTTAAACCCACTTTAAACCCAGGGCTTTAATCCACTGAGCCACCCAGGCACCCCAGAAGAATCTTGATTTGGTAAAGAAACCTGATTCTAGTCCAATATGTCACTATCTTCTTGAGTTGCCAGTTTCCTCCTTCCCTTTGAAAACCCATGTTTTCAGACTTAAATGTGTGTCGCACAGAGCAGTACCTTTCCTATGGCCTATAAGGCTTCTACCTTCATTTCTGGTTAAAGCCCCATGAAAAAGCGGTTCAAAATTAGCTGTGCTGATATTGTTTATAGACTGTGGTGGATGTTGAAAAAGCATGAGTGCCATGAAAGATTAGAAAATAGTTTTCCTCCTGGAACAACACATGGAAAACATTCCTGAAGCCAAGATCAGCACAGTTGACACAGCCCCACTGCACAACATCAGGGGGCGCCGGTCACAGAATAAGCCATCAAATGGTGCCCCCTGGAGTCTTGGAACATAGTGACCCCCATACAAATTATCTGAAGATTCAGCACCTTCTACTAAAGTACATCATAGGGAAGTGAAAGCATTCTGTTACCCTGCCCACATTTTCCCAACCCACATTTTCAGCTCCTATGGACCTTGGTATCAGTTGTATCAGATTTAAAAAATCCAGTGGGGAAAAAGTCTTTGGAGGAGAACAACTTCATGGCCACATCATATAAAAGAGAATAAGGAGGTGGAAGGTTGGATAGCTCATCTCTGCATATTTTATTTTATTCCGTTCACCAGACAAGCTAACTCAATTTTTTTTTTTTATCATAGTTGATTCATCTAAAAATCTGCATGACATTTTCCATTGTCTCTTCCAGTGGTTTTAGATTTCCTTGTAAATTCTTCTGCGAATAACAGGATACGAATACCCTTAAACGGGTCAGTGTAAACTGGAATGATGGTATCAGATTCTTGGCATCCAGTGATGCTTTGAGAAATCATGGCTTTAATTTTATTTACCCACTTACAGCTCCGGAGGCCCACTGTGAATTTTTCCCTAAGATTTAGAGCAAACATAAACAAGGTTTATAAAACACAAAGCCAAACTGTACTTTTAGGTATGTCATGTTCTCCTCTCCTCAACAGCACTGAAGTGTGTGTTTTTTAAGGAGAAATTCCAATATTATTGGAAGTACCCTCTTGGGGTGAAAAGACTGAGCGGTGAGAAGGAAAAGATCACAAGTGTGGGCACTTAAAAACTCTGGAGCTTTCTCTCCTTTTCTCCTTTGTGTACTCACTACGTCCAAGGCTTAACGTATCAAAAGGAAACAAGTTTGATTTACAAGTTCAAGTCAAATGTAAAGTAGAATACATTCATTTAGTGGTATTTTATGGTAAAACTATGAAGTACTGGAAAATGAAGTTAATTCTGATCATTAAGGTAGAAATTTCACTCTTTGTATTTCTATATTCTCAAAGAGATGGAAATAACTTTCCAGTTCCCATCCATTCATTCAGAAAGTATTTATTTAGCATATATGATACTATAAGTAGTGTTATAGAAGCCAGGCATATTTAATGCCTCTGG
The DNA here is from genome assembly GCF_011764305.1 of Mustela putorius furo. Lineage (NCBI taxonomy): Eukaryota > Metazoa > Chordata > Mammalia > Carnivora > Mustelidae > Mustela > Mustela putorius. The sequence continues at coordinate 12,096,239 of NW_025422060.1, forward strand.
AAAAAAATCCATTTATAGATCTAAAAAGTGGTATCCCCACCTGCCCTTCTGTAAGTCATTAAACTCCCTTTGCTTTTCCTTTAGTTTGCAAAGAGTAACTTCAATAAGCTTTGATTTGGAAAAACCAGTGAATTTTGTTTTATCCTTTACATGTTAATTGGTGGTAAGTTATAAAAATAATAATAAATAAATGGTCCTGGTGAGTTGCTACAAGATATTTTAAAAGTTGTTAGTTTTGATACTACTGTGTTAGCATAATTCTCTTTGGATACTTATTTCCAGTCCACAGATGAGAGATTTTAATCAGCATTTAGCCAGTTATCCTTCATTCTCTTGGGTATCATCAGTTTTTCCTTGACTTTGGTATTCTTTGACACATGTGTAGATGGTATCAGGCAAAAATAAAATATGTCAAAATATACATTTTAAAAACTGAAAAAAATGAATGATGTCTTTTTTTCCCCCATGCTCTCTTTCAGTGATAGGAAAAACATACTCACAAAAAACTATGAAAATTTCTATTAACCAAAAAATTAAATACCGAAAAACTAAATATGTAATGAATTTATTTGATACTGTGTTTCATAAATCTAAACTATCATTTGGCTAACAGTGAGACATGAAAACAGCAATTTGGAATGGTATAATTATGGATGAAAATGAAAAATTATAAAGTCACACCAAGAGCTAAACTTTTTAAAATTATAAATGGAAGCAAATGACAACTATAATTCACAATACATAGTGGAGTTTTTAAAGAATGTATAATATGGGTCTTCCAAATTTTATTTATGCATCATTTTCCACTTAATTAGCTCTGGAAAAGGGAGTCCATTCTAATACCAGAAATGTGATTTAGAACCGCTATCAACACATACTAAGCCCATCATCAGTCAAAAGAAATATGAAGATAATCTAAAAGTCCCATTGTGTATGATTCTGAGAAAGAGAGAATGTGTTCCAAATGCGGAAATGAATCAAAAGCTAAGTTTAATTCTGCCTCATCAATAACGTCTTATTCATATTGGGTAGCACGCCTGTTTGTTTTATTGAATTTACTATTTCTGCACCTCCTGGGGTTAGAAACCGGGTGTGTTTTGTTTTCTTTTTAATAAAGATTGTGGAATTTTAAAATATAGCTATTTGAGAAGGTGCTTTACCTCTGTAGTTGTTATCAGTGTTGCTGATGTCCAAACACTAAAAACTTTCTACATAAACAAGTATTGTAATTTTATTTTACTGCTAAATTTAAATTTGGGGAGGGGAAACATTAAAAAACATTAAAAATAAATGAATAAATAAATAATAAATAAAATGGATGAATAAATGAATGAGTTATAAATCAGGTGGCTCAGTTGGTTAAGCATCTGACTTTGATTTCGGCTCAGGTCATGATCTCCAGTCATGGGACTGAGCCCGCGCTGGGCTCTGTGTGGGGCTTGGAGTCTGCTTAATGTTCTTTGTCTTTCCATCTGCTTCTCCCCTCCCCACCCTGCTCTCTCTCTCACACTCTCTCTCAGTAAATAAATAAAATCTTTAAAATAGAGGAAAGTGATTTAGGAAAGCATTTTAGGGGTCGCCATTAGGAAAATGATTAAGTGAGGAAAAAAAAAACCAAGAAGTAGAGAACAGAGTGAATTAAAGGTTTTGAGAGAGACATTTTTGGAAGAAATAGAAGTTAGAGAAAGTAGTTCTTTATAGCCAGCTGGTAAGAGATTTTCATGGAGGAGACAACACAATTTCAGAGTTGCCTAATTTGCATGTTAGGTTGCAAAACTTTTGAAAATATCATAATATTCCAAGTAAAGTACAGGCCATGACACAAGACTAACCGAGTTCCAACCTTGGCTGTGTTACCACTTGCATAACTAATTGAACATTTCTCATCCACGATTTCTTCATCTGTAACAGCATTAATCCTTAACCTCATAGGGTTGCTGTACAGATTAAATGAAATAACCAAAGTAAGGCTTTTCATTAAGTTGTTCATTAAGCTACAGTAAAGAGAGTTCATATCTGCATGGTAGCTCATAGTTTTTCAAACAGCTTTTAATAAACACATTATCTTATTTGAAATTCCTAACAACTCTGCAAAAGCCAGGAATGATCATATCAGATCGTATCAGCTATGCTATTTTGAGACAAGCAAAATGAGGCTCCAGAGGGTTGCTGGACTTGTAGCTCAGGTTGTGAATGCACATCTGGGGCCACCGACCATCTCTGCCCGGCCCCTCCACCCCTAAGCCCAGTTCTGTATTCTCTCCACTATGCCTCGTTGGGCACTGGAGCCCAAAAGCACTGGAAGGGCAGTGTTGAACACTGTCGTCATTACTGTTCTATCCATTACTGAGGGGAAAATCACCACAGCAACCTGAAAAAAATAAAGCAAAACCCTTTTTCATTTAATGTGAGGCAAATCTGACAAAATCTAATATATTAATATCATGAGACAGCAGCTGAGCTGGAATAGAATAAGGTCCTACAGAGAATCACATGTTTTTCAGTTTTCATTAGTTAATCTTTACAAAACTTTTAGTCCTGGTGACTGATAATCTATTTGATTTCTTTTCCTCCAAACTCCCAGTCATCAGCTGAAAGGAAGTGCTTACCTTATCAGCAGGAAGCACCTTGATCTACTAAACTCATAACAAGGAAGAGTTAAAAGCTGTTGCTAAACTTGCTTACTTGTGAAGATAGTTTAAATCTTTTTCATAAAAGGACTTTGCTAATGCTGATTTCGTTTTGTTTTGCTGTTTTGGTCTAAAATAAGCAAGGTATAAAATTTCAGAATGCACACACAAAAATTAAGCATAATCTAAGTATGTTCTCTCTTCAAGGTTTTGGGTTGTTAGTGTCACTTTTAAATAAAAGAGTTCTAATAAAAGCAAACCAGCAAGGAAACAGCTAAATGGAACCACAGGCTCAAAGTTAGAAGTGCTTTCTGTATTTCTCTACAGTTGCTCAAATGCAGTCTCTTGGTATTTTCTTGAAACTACCAAGTCTCTCTCTTGGCATTTTCTTGAAACAATGATCTGTAAACCAATAGTACTTGGAGGGCTGCCAGCATGGAACAGGCGTGGCCAAAGCCCACCGAGGCTGGAAGAAAAGCAACAGAGACCCAAACAGGACATCTTCACATCCTCATCCTTCAACTTCCAAAGGAAACACCTGAGAAATCAGTGGTCAGTGTTAAAAAAAAAAAGGTGAAAAGTCACAATACAGAAAAAGAATAAATTTTAAACACAATAAATCATGATGCTCACGCACTTCATTAAAATGACTGATGCGGATTTTGTTTTTCTATTATTTAAAATTAAAAACGTTCTCTTCTATAATACCTTGAGAAACTGCTTAGCCCAGTTTCCCTCTGACATGCTACAGGGCAGCCTAAGCGGGCTTGCTGGAAGACGTTGCCAATAAGGATTCTTCCGGTGGGGCAGGTATGGTGCAAAATGGCAACTAAGAGCTCAGAAGTGGGGGATGGTCCAGCCCAAGGCAAGGTTGAACTATTTCCTGGCATACACAGGCCTCACTTCTGTTTCATCTATGAGATATGCAAATAATATAGGTAAAGCAATTTTGAACTGAGAAATTTAAGGAAAGGGGTAGAAAGTGGAGGTAGAAAGCTCTCTAAAATGGCCAAAGCTGTCCAAAGGTGACTGTTGCATGGAGAAGCACCACAAAAAGTCAGCAATTTTACCTGTTAATTCTGATTTTAACAGTTAATTTCCCAACAGTCTTAATATGGGTACTGCTCTCCTGGGATGCAGGAGAAAGGCAAATGATAGGTATCTATTCTACTGAGAGGAAATACAAAAATCAGATCACTAGACTCTTGATAGACAAGGCCAAGTGTAGAGCCCCCAGGATCCACCTGATTTCAAGGATATGATCTGATCTTAAGGATTTGCAGATTAATTTTCTGGGACATTTTGTGGGTTGGCACAAACTAGAGCAATCACAGATGAAACCAGAGAAAAAGATCAGATAATAAAAGACCGAGGAATGTGAAATCCTCCTGAGAATAAAGGAAAAAGAATGAAGACAAAGCATGGTGACCCCAAGAGAGAACGTTGTCAAAAGTTGCAGACACTCCCATCTTAGGATGAATAGTGTCCCCCAGAAATCAAATCCACATGGGATCTGTGAATGTGACCATATTTGGATACAGGGTCTTTGTAGATGTTACCAAGTTAAGATGAGGTCACCATGGATCAGAGTAGGGCTGAAATCTAATATAATAGGTGTCCTCATGGGAAAAGGGAAATCTGGATACAGACACACAGAAGGAAGAAAGCCACTGAGGATGGAGACAGAAATTGGAATTATGCTTCTAGAAGCCAAAGAAAGCCAAGGATTGCCAGCAACTTGCAGGACCTAAAAGAGGATTCTTCCCTAGAGTCCCTGGAGAAATGACCCTGCTAACACCTGGATTTTGGACTTCTAGCCTTTGAAACTTTGAAAATAAATTTCTGTTGTTTGAAGACAATCAGTTTTTGGTATTTTGTTACAGCAGTCCTACGGAAGCTAATGTACCCCCATTCTTTTGATAGACAGTGCGGCCAAACTTGAAGACTGACACAAAACTATAGCCACTATGAGTATAATACTTGAAGGAGTAAGGGTGTGTAAGCTCTCCTGACTCCTTCTTCTGTTAATTACTTCCTATTTATCAGACAGAGGTTGAGATAATGGTTGGTTAAGGATAAGGTTCGAAGACAGAGAAAGTTGGTTTCAGTCTCTTTGGGCTGCTATAACAAAATACCACAGACTGAGTAGCTTATACACAACAGGAATTTATTTATTTCACAAAGTTCTGGAGGCTAGAGGACCAAGCTCAGGGTGCCCACATGGTTGGGTGAACACCTTCTTCTGGGTCACAGAAGCCATATACCAGAGGGATCTCTCGTGGCCTCTCTTATAAGGGCCTAATCCCAGAGCCCTCATCACCTACCTCATCACCTCCCAAATGCCCTACCTCCTAAATCCAAATGCCCTACCTACCTAAATCACCTTCGGGGTTAGGTTCAACACACATGTTTTGGTGGGAGCAGGCATGGCGGGACAGGGGCACAAACATTCAGATCCAGTAAAGTCTACCCTTGAGAAAGCTACAGACTTAGGGCTCAGCAGCACAATAGGAGAAACACAAAACCAAGAACTAAGGATAATGATTTTTAGCACTGAGTAACCAGTAAGGGTTTAAAAAGTTTCCTCTTTCATAACGACCTCATCCCAGGCCCAGATTTTCAGAAAATCACTTGACTGATTTCCATACAGCAATGGATATGGAGTAGAGTCATCTGTTTTCAATGGTAGGGACAAAAAAAGAAAGAAAGAATGAGGCCATACCATGAAGTTAATGACTTGGAAAACAGGCGAGGAGCTTGAAATGGATTCTGCCCATAGTTACAAAATGACTTTTAAATGACTATAGAAGATGCCATAGAAATTCAAAATTAAGATTATCGTATCTATCTGACTCTCTCAGATATCCAGGAGCCGACTACTGCAGTGTTTTACCTTAGTACATCATCAAAGAGAAATGAACCCAATGGAGCCATATTTGGGAACTTTTCACATAGTGTAAATTTTAATTTCCTGTACATGAAAGGATAACAATCTTTCATTTTGACCCAGAGAAGTATAGCCAATCGTGTTGTCTCTTCATTTTGATTGACCGTGTCCTTTCTCTTCCTCATCTGTGCATTCTGGCCAAATCAAACAAAGGTTCCTCAGTAGCAGTTCTTTGCTTACAATTCAGAAATCAATCGAGCACTCAATCTTTCTCTTAAGCATTTTTTAAATTATCTGAGTTCTGAACAAAACATATAAAAATGGCATAAAAATATCTTCCAAGGAAATGAAATGAGACCAAGGCAACTAGACTAATCCCCACCCCAAAATACATGCCTAGTCCAGCCTAAGGCTATTTATAGCTCCTTTATGAAATCTCCCAAATAGGCAAAGACTGAAGAAATGGGTTCTCTTGATGGGACTTCCAAGTTCAACCCTCATACTTCTATTTAAAAGTATGCATTCCAATCCTGCTTTCTTCTGATTTAATTGTTGTGGCCCACAGTAGGCTTCCAGGGAAAGGCTCATGAACTTCCCCGCATGGCTTTGCAGAATGCTCCACCATCATTTACTCCCAACCTTTCCTCCACAGCCAGGGTGCTCCCTCTCAACAAATGCACAGATATGTGAGGGGGCACCTTGCCAATGGTTGTATCCTTTAGCCATCTAAGCTCTGTCCAAGCCTGAGACACAGGATCATTTTCTGGGATGATACCGGGGTGCAGGCCACTCAGAGGGCAAAGGCTGCAGGCATCCAGCCCTCGAGGTCACTTCCTTGGAGAGGGGCAACACTTTTTCAGGTGGGGCTCCCCAATTTACCCCATCTAGAGCTCTACCATGTCCCCTATTGTTGACCTCCCGTCAAGCCAAACTATTTTGGGGGCAGCTATCCTTTCACTCCTCACTGTAATAAAACTCCTGTAAACTAGTTTGGGAAACTAGAGCATGGTAACCAATTAGATAATCTCTGTGGTCCAGCCCAGCTCAGAAGTTTACGATTCTGTCAACCCTACAGAGCAATGCCCAAAGAGGAGCACTTTATAAATGAATAACAGAGCACGTACTGTGTTGAAGGACAAACAACATCAGCTATTTTGAACTCGTCGTTTGCTAAGTAATGGGCTTCCCCTCCATTATTGCTACTTGAACCCAAAGAAAGGAGGAATTGTGTAATTCAGTGGGGAGACCTTGGAACCAGAATATTATTTACTTGGGAAAGACTGCAAATGCTCATTTTCAAACATTCATAATCCTCAGTGGGAATTTAGTTACAAAATCTCTCGCTATAAACCCTGACCATCTCTGCACTGCAATATGGCTTAAGCTCTTTTGCAATGAAAAGTTGTGGGAAAAACACACTTGCCTTTAGGCAGAATGTAGCTCTTTAAGACAAAGGCTTTGGAGTTCTATACTACCTTGGTTCTGTGTCCTGATTCTATCACTCACTGGATTTGTATGTTTGGGGAGGTTCTTGAACTTCTCCAGGACTCCTTCCTCAGTGTTCTTATCTGTAATGTGGGGATGATAATGCTAACTTCAGCACATTTTTGGACAAAACCTGAGACAATATTTAAAGCACTAACCAAAGGACTCCACACATGGTTAGTAGCACTTTTTAAAGATGATAATATCAACATTTTCAAAACAACATCACATGTTTTAAAATAATTCCTTGGTCCAGTGATAATAAGTGAGATGTCAATTAACAATGCACCAAGCATTTAAATTGTATTTTCACTCACTTTCATTTTCATTTTTATTTCATTTCATTCACTCTTTATATGGCAGTTTATTTTCATCACAATTAATATCTTAAACATTTAAGTACTAAAATCTCTATCGTGTAGCTTCTAAACAGTCTGTAGGTATAACTAGGAGAAAAAAAATAATCAGGGACATGAGCGCCTGGGTGGCTCAGTGGGTTAAGCCTCTGCCTTCGGCTCAGGTCATGATCTCAGGGTCCTCGGATCGAGTCCCACGTCGGGCTCTCTGCTTCCCCCCTCTCTCTGCCTGCCTCTCTGCCTACTTGTGATCTCTGTCTGCCAAATAACTAAATAAAATTAAAAAAAAAATAGGAACAAATGTATTAATGTCATTAGTTACATAGAAAATATGAAATTCTATTAAACCTTCTAGAATGTAGTTGCTATTCCTGCCTCAGAGATTCCTTCTTTGTCGTGTGAGTCAAAATGCCATGGAAGGCAGGTATTAGTTCCTCTGAATACACAGGAGCACATAAAGAAATCAAGTCCTTGGGGCGCCTGGGTGGCTCAGTGGGTTAAGCCGCTGCCTTCGGCTCAGGTCATGATCTCAGAGTCCTGGGATGGAGTCCCACATCGGGCTCTCTGCTCAGCAAGGAGCCTGCTTCCCTCTCTCTCTCTGCCTGCCTCTCCATCTACTTGTGATCTCTCTCTGTCAAATAAATAAATAAAATCTAAAAAAAAAAAAAGAAATCAAGTCATTGGATAAATAATGCCATAGACAAATATGGCAATATAGAAGTGAATGTTCAAAAAGTGAAACTTCTGGGACAAAAATTAATGTTCTAACCTGAACTTTGTGGTTTGTTCTGCATTGGTTTAGTCATTTTTGGCTGTCACAAAATTTGAAACTGTGAAGAAAAAAAATAAGTGTGGTTTCTTTTTTTCGTGTTGAATGAAAGAGTGTGGAATCCCCTGGAAAGTATGTGCAGTATCTATCAGGGATGTTGTTGCTAGGGAACAAGAACACAAACAGAAGATTCCAGAAAGCCCTTCATTTGGCCCAAATTTAAGGACTATTACAAATTCTGCAATATATGATTTGGGAAGGTCATGGTTGTTTGGGAGTTACTTTTTTTTTTTTTCCTTTTATAACTGTTTCAAAGAGGAGCAATGGAAACAGAACTCAAACTTTTTCAAACAGTAGTGACATGGGAATTGGGTTGCAAGACTCCTAAATGGTCCTCACTCGTTGCCAGACTTAGAGCCAACATTAAATGAAGGTCAACTGTGTGTATGTGTATTTTCTGTTGTCAAGGAGGCAAATAATGTCAGGATTTAGCTTTCCCACTCATTCTGAAAGGTCTGCCTATGTTTAATGCTGCCTCTGATTACTAGGATCTCGCTGAAAAGGTTCTGAAGCCAAAGCAAAAAGAGGTGCATGATTTTCTTAGTAAATTATTATCCCAATATTATAAATGTCAGTTAATTTATAAACAACATCACCCATTAAGAGCTTCTTGGCAAAAAGACACAAGTGAGAATTTGCCATCAATACAAATCAGACAGAGTATCACAGTGCAGAAATCTATGCTTTGGTTCTACATGAAGACTGTGTTCAGTCTCCATGCTTAAACATCTGCTGTATCACAAAGAAAACGATCCAAATATCAAACAGACGGAGGCCAGGATAGGAGGACAGGATATAACAAGTGCGAATGTGAGAGAAAGCCCAGTCAGTGTTTAGGGAAATAACTGCTCACTTAAACACAACTAACGTTTCTTGAAAACTTCTCTTTTACTTAAATTTCTGCCCGAATGGGACAGGATTTCTTTACCTTATATCACACTAAAGAATAAAACAGTCACAGGAGTCCATGTTTTTACTCGTTTGTCTTTACCAAGAGATTGCTTACTAACTGACTGAACAGAAGACTCCTTCTCAATTGGCAAGGAGGCTACTTCAAAGGCTGACTGTGACAGGTGTTTTAACATTCTCTCTCAGGGGTGGGGCCTGGGTGGCTCAGTGGGTTAAAGCCTCTGCCTTCGGCTCAGGTCATGGTCCCAGGGTCCTGGGATTGAGCCCGTATTAGGCTCTCTGCTCTGCCGGAAGCCTGCTTCCTCCTCTCTCTCTGTCTGCCTGCCTATCTGCCTACTTGTGATCTCTGTCAAATAAATGAATAAAATCTTAGGAAAAAAAAAAATTCTCTCTCTGCGACATTATATCTATCACTGCCCAGCAGGAAGTGACTATGAAAGCAATTCATCACCAGCAAGAGAAGGGCCTCTGTCTGCCATGAGGACCAGAAGGTGTGATTCACATCCCGGCCTGGTGAGCGTGCCCTGGATCTTTGCTGACCACAATTCATAAAATCACTTTCACTGTGAACATCATCCTTCAGGATTGTTGTGAATTTTTGCACTATGCAGAGGCAAGGCTCAGGACAGACAACAGGAAATAAAATCCAAGTTCTTGCAATGGCTCTGACCAATTGATCTCTGACAATCTGTCCTGCCACAGCTCCCTCATTCCCTGGAGCTCAGTGTTTCCCAACTGGTCTTTATTGCCCTTCTAGGGAAACTTCCTAGATATATTTTCCTAAGTTCTCGTCCATGGGATGCTAACATTACACATAAAGCACATGCTGCATATGATACATATCTGAGCTTTATGCATTATCCCAAGAACCAATTTTCATACACTTGGGGTTGGCATTGAGAACATGTGCTCCAGCTGAAATCCTTACCCATTACAAAATTCGGGTGCTATATCCCAAGCCCCCCTGCTTCTATTTAGAAATACCTTCCTCTCCCGGATATTAGTCCGACTGATCAATTCTTATTCACTCTTCAAAAACTCAGCTCAAGCATGAGAGCTGTCTGGAGAGACTCTCAATGTCCCTCAAGCCATCCTCCATCTCCTCTGCTCCCACAGCATCATGGACTTATCCTGGACTTATTTCTACAGTTGGTCTATTTGTCTTTCTCCCCTAGTAGATGACTAACTCCCTAAAGTCAAGGAGTTAAAGTCCTTCTTCTCTGTTGTGGGCTGAGTTCTCTCTGCTAAAATTCATACACTGATGCCCTAAGCCCCAGTACCTAGTATGTGACCCTATTTGGACATAGGGCCATTAGAGAGGTGATTACATCAAAATGAGGCCCCTAGAGTGGGCCCGAATCCAATCTGACTGGTGTCCTTCTATGAAGAGGAAACTAGGATATGTGAAGGGACACCAGGGTGTGTGCTCACAGAGAAAAGGTCCTGTGAGGACATACATAGGGAGTCCACTGTCTGCAAGCAATCAGAGAGGCCTCAGGAGAAACTAAATCTGCTGACACCTTGATCTTGGACTTCAGGCCTTCAGAACAGTGAGAAATAAATTTATGCTATTTAAGCCACCCAGTCGGCTGCATATTCTTATGGCTACCTGAGTAAACTAATACACTCTCTACATTCTCAATACCAAGCCCAGAGCCAGTTAATGGAAAAATAAACACGATGGTTGGTTGGTTGGTTGGTTGATTGATCGGTTGGTAGGTTGAACCAAGGAAAAGCAGGTTCTTGATAATCCTGCTTCCAGAGGCTACGGGCAGTCACTATAAGCTAATGCACAATTGCAAACGATCTGTCCTGTGGAGAACAGGCCCAGACTGCCCCAAAAACCCAAGTTGATTCACCGTCACACCCGAAGAGAGATGAGCCAGCATTTGCATATAAGGCAAATGGATAATGTTATTACAAAAGATAAGACCTTTGTCCTCAAAGGGTGAACCTCTCAGAAACCCAAGCTCATATATTCTAAGTCACAGAAAAAATAAAAATTACTAATGAGAAGGAGTTCCCCTGAAAGACCAGAAGTCAACAGACTATTGAGAAGGCCATGTGAGGGAAAGAAAAGCAGAGGGAAGGTCTAAGAGAAACACTGCTGACCTCATGGAGGTTCTTTGCCAAGCCTCTAAAATTATATTTTTTAAAAGCCCTTTCATATGGTCCTACATGTCCATAAGAACTCAAGAAGGGACTGGCTCGGGGTCCCTGGGTGGCTCAGTGGGTTAAGCCTCTGCCTTCACTCAGGTCATGATCTCAGGGTCCTGTTATCAAGCCCCACGTCAGGCTCTCTGCTCAGCAGGGAGCCTGCTTCCCCCTTCTCTCTATGCCTGTCTCTCTGCCTATCTATGATCTCTGTCTGTCGAATAAATAAATAAAATATTAAAAAAAAAAAAAAAGAAAAAGAAGGGACTGGCTCGTGTTCCAAGCAAGCCAGCCATGGAGGAGGGAAGCCATGTTCTTCCCAGCCCATTCCCCTCAAGGCTTGAGAAATCTCATTAACAGCTAAAAAGAAGGCAAAGTGGAACCGGCCCCCATTCAAGAGGCTGATGTCATCTATCTCCCTAAAGAAAAGGCCACACTTTTCTTTGTGAAAACCCAGGGTGACATCACCTCCCGATCACATGCCACTTAGCCCTTTTCCCGCTATTCCCAGCTGAGGGGTGCTCTCCCTTTGCAAATGTCACTCTTCCACTCACAAAGCTCCTTGACCTTGTTTGTATGCTGGATCCCACTGCCTGTGAAAGAGGGCCTCTGGGAGGGAGGGCCAGGAGAGGCGAGGGGTGTGCACAGCCGACCGGGAGGGAGGCGGCTATTCACACAGCTTGCAGAGAGTTCTATATTCCCTTCAGCAGCCCCGATGGAGGCCCCCGAGGCCGAATGCAGCCCCTGGACAATGCTGTCAACACTGAATACTGTGAACCTTTGAGCCAGGCAGGGCAACTGTGGCCATTTCTTTCTTTCCAGAGTGGGATTCTCTTTGATGGTCTGCATAAAGGCCAGGCAGCGCGGTTTAATCTCACATCTACAGAGCCTCTTTAAAAAGGGGCCCACAAATAAAGCCTGATTGTGCATCCATGTTCTCAAAGCAAACAGAAGATCTGTGCAGTTGACAAAGAAGCACATTTTGAAAACAGGCTTATTTATTAATGGGCAAAATAGATGAAGTGTGGGGCAGGGAGGGGGGGTTGGTGTGGATTCTCTCTCAGTAGCAATACTCAGGAAATGATGCCAGTGTAGATTCTGAATTCTCAGGAAAGAGCTTTTTGGAATTTTTACTGCACAGTTTGGAGAAGAGCTAAGGGGTGGGGGGGATGAGAGCCTGAAATGAGATATCTCGAATGAAAAGAGGCTACAGGTTTGAAGGAGCTTCCTTCCGGCAGGGAAAGCAAAGCAGCATGTGTGCTAGAGTGGGGCGGGGTGTGCCGGGCCCTGGCCTGCCATCCCCACTCTGAGACCGAAGTGTGGAGGGTCTGTGCAGAGATGAGCTTCCAGAAATACCTTCACCTACGACCATGCCTACTCAACATGCCTATTATACTGTCACATGGAAACCAGTTTTTTAACGTGTTTTGGATTTCGTCTTTGCTTGTTTTGTATTTATTTGTATTTTGTGCTTTAGTTTGTATTTCAAATCCTGCCACATGGCATGTGCCTTCAGTGCTTCAAGGTCCTACTAGAACTGCGCTCTCTGAAATCCCAAGGATTTATGTGAAAGAGAGAGTGCAGAGCCTAGCCCTCCCTTAGCCACTAACGGGAAGTGACCTGGGTGACCAGAACACTCTGGCTGCGGCTCAGCTCCCCAGCCGCTCCAGCACTCCTCCCTCTGCCCTTGGACCCCAGCCACGCTGGATTTTGGGTGCCTCATACTTACCCTGCTGCCTCCCACCACAGGGACCTTCTTCTACTGGGAGTCCTTCTCCTTCTCCTATTTGCCTATGTCATTCCCACTCACTCCTACATTTAATTTTATTTATTTATTTATTTATTTTAAGATTTTATTTATTTATTTGACAGACAGAGATCACAAGTAGACAGAGAGGCAGGCAGAGAGAGAGAGGAGGAAGCAGGCTCCCGACAAAGCAGAGAGCCTAATACGGGGCTCGATCCCAGGACCCTGGGATCATGACCTGAGCCGAAGGCAGCGGCTTAACCCACTGAGCCACCCAAGCGCCCCTTTATTCCTAGATTTTAGTTTAAAGGTCCTGTTCTCATGCAGGACTTCTCCAACCTCCTGTCTAAATCAAATCCCCCCTTATGGCCCTTCTCACACTCTCGACTTTATGTTGACTCGTGAACATATTGCTTGATGGCTACTTCTCACAGACACCCGGCATAGCTCTATAAAACCAAGAACCAGGCCTGTGGTTGGGGTCACACCCTGGCCCCAGCCCTACCACAGTACCTGGCCCAAAACAGCTCTTCGGAATCTGTGGAATGAACACATGGGTAAATGTGAAAAAAGATGTATGCCTTCAGTCCATGTCTGCTGGGTAAGAAGTGGGAGAACCTCTCCTACAAAGACCACTTCCCTGACCCTAGTTTTTTCTGTTAGCCCCACTCCCAGGCTACCTCAAGTTAAAGACCAAGTCAAAATATACAGTAGAAACTCTGTGTACATGAAGCATTGCCTATAGTATATGATAGTTAATTTTGCACCAATCTAGATGACCAATAATCCTCTTCTGAGAGGTTCTTCCCAAGTATAATTTATATATAGTGGACAGCACAGAGTTAAGGAAAAAAAAGGTATAATTTATATATAGTGGACAGCACAGAGTTAAGGAAAAAAAGGTCCCGTTCTGGTCCCATTTGGCAAAATTTTGTTGTGCAACTCTGATTCTAAGCTTAGCAAGTTTTCAACAATTGAGAGAAAGTTGTGACATAGTAAATAGGAAAAGAGAATTGACAGAGAGTGTCTTTGACCCTCCCAAAGAAAGATTTCAAACAGAACTAGTAGAAAAAAAATCCCCCCCCCCCCAAACTCAGCTTTCAGCAGAGGATTCAACCATGTCCAGCATGTTGGCTGGGAGAATCTAGTGATATAGTAATCCAGTGTAGCCAGTAAGGACCATTAAATCATACTCCTTAGTGGGGCCCTGCAGGTAGGATAGCTAGAACAGCCCAGAAGGGACAGGAAGCAACCCACCAAGAGGAAAGCTATAACCAACAACAGCAAAATCACTGCTCCTAAAACCCTCCATCCTAAGTGCATGGCAGAATTACTTAGGGAGATTTTTTTAAATTAGCCATTGTTAAGGTCCCACTGAGGATGAACTGAATCCTATCTGAAGGTTGAACCCAGGACACTGGTTCTCTTTACAGCTCCCACACAATTCCAGCGGGTATCTGGGGTGGGGACCGCTTCCCTAGGCCCTGAATCTCCATCTGGTTAGTGTTTCTTCCTTTCTACTCTTCTGTCTTGTGGGAAAGCTTTCCTCCCCTTGGATCTCTGAAGCAATAAAGTTCTTTCTTATAGAAGCCCCAGCTCATATCCTCCTGACCTCAAAAGGTTGAGGATATTATTTTGCTGTTGGTAAAATGAGCCCTTAGAGCACCTTAGAAGCTTTCTCTAGTCTCTAGAGATGCTGTCTTTCTACCATTTTATATCTCCAGCCTTAACATCTGCTCTCGCCTTGCTCCTCAGAGTGGTCTACAGAGTAGCGCCATCAGCATTCCCTGGGAGCATTTTAGAAGCTCATTTAGGATTCATGGACCTTACTCTGCATTTTAACATGCAGTGATTCACCTGATGTGAAGGTCTGAGAAACCTGTTCTGGGAAATGTCTGGAGCTCTTGAAAATCTGGGTCATTTCTCAAGATGTTCCCCTGTCTTCTAGGTTTTTTTTTTTCACGCTCTTCTCCAGTTGCCTTAGAATCACGCCATTTCTGAATCACAGAGTACTAGAGATGGACTGTATTACACAGATAAATCAATCCAGTCCCTTCACTTAACAAGTCAATCAATTTACATTTCAAGGTTAAATCTACCCCTTCGGTGAAGAGAACAGGCCAGAACTCCCACAGGCTTAATTATCATAGCTCATTTACTTTAGGAATTCCTAATCTGTATTCCAAGCTATAAGTAGCTCTGTGGATTACCACCAAATATTTTTAAATACTGAAAGCCCCATACTAGTATTTTAACAGAAATACACCCAGTCTCCAGTTCATATTAACAGACCATCTAACACTCCTAAGTGTATAACAAGGGTATTCATTTCTGTGGAGTGCTAAGATTCATACAGTAAACAGACTATGATTTTAACAACCCTTGAGAGTCCCACAATCCACATGCATGTGTCCCCGCCTTGGGCTCACCCCTGATTCTGACAGTAGGGTCACAGTTTCGGTGTCTGTGTGTGGTTCCCAGGATAACATTCCGATTCCACCTTTCTTTCAAATTGACTGAAATGGACCAGCCAGTCCTAAGACCTTGGTTGAGGACTGCTACTAAAATAGTCACAAGGACTGTATTTGTTAGGTGTGAATCCCTCTAAGAGAGTGGTTCTCAAACCTGGATCACCAGGGAGACCAGTGAAGACACGGAATATCAGGCTTCCATAGGTCTGGGAGGGGGCCCCGGAATTTGCACTTCTAACCAGAGTCCGATGGTGTTGATGCTGTTCTTTGGGGACCCTGTTTCGGGAATCACTGCTCTGGGGCCTACTCTCATTAGACTGGGTCACGTGAGGTCAATCTACATGGTTTGGAACGCTCATTAAATGGGAATGTCCATCCTTGGAGGAATGATCACCCCTACGTGCTTTCTGAACCACGAGTGGTGGGTGCTGCCATGCCCTGACTCTGGCAGGTACAACGCACGTGCTGGCTGAGTGAGGTCTCTACTCCCACTCCCCTCTCAGCCCAGTGCCTCCCCTTCTTTCTCTGAGTGGCTCTCATCCTTGCCCTTTAATCCCCACCCCCACCATTTCTTCACAGCTAGGTCAGAGTAAGCCTTGAATCTCATTCCATTCCACGCCCCCTGCGAGACTCTAATGCCACCTCGCCTTTGCTCGCCACACCCAGCTCGAGGTTTCCCCCCACTAGACACTTCACTCTGTTCCCCTCCTTTCTCTTTGGTAATTTATCATTGCAAAGACTTCAGCAAGTCTCCAAGCCCTGTCCTCTCTTAACCCTGCCAGGATTAACTCTCCCAGAGCAACCAACATCTGAGGAAACGGACCAAGGCCTAGCACCAGTTTACTGGTTACCAGGTTCCAATATTCGTGGGTGGGATTGTTTCCAAAGAGAGAATTGGGAAAGGAATAATTCTTAGTCATACAGCAGGTATCAAATACAAGGAAGATCTGCACAGGGCTTACCGTGAACGAACCACTGCATCTGGAATCCTTTCTCACCGTGACCGACCCCATCGGTGTAGAACAGCACCTGAAGCTGGGAGCCTGTGGTGCTCCCCGAGGGCGGCGACTCTGCTCCACAGTAGCGCCCAATCCGCTCGGAGCCATCGTAGAGCTGAAATCAAGGAGACATTTCCCAATGTGAGAAACTTCACATGGCAGGACAGATGGAAAAAAACAAACGTCTGCTTACGTGGCCAAAGCTGCTCCTTGGCTGAAAGGTTAAGGGTCAATCTGCTGAGATGGTTTGAGCACGGGAGGCTTCACATAAGCGTTAAAAACAGACGATTATATAGAGAGAGTTTTATGGATGATTCCTAAGCCCAATAAAGCCGGAAATCCAAATACTAATGTTAGATTTTAGGTCAGCCTCGCAAGTTCCCTTGAAAGTATAAATCCAGGCACAGAATAAGGAAATGGTGGCCTGGATGAGATGTGTTCACAGATTAATGACACACAAGAGACGCTCAATGACTAGTCTTGTAATTGTAAGGTCCATATATTTTTTAAAAAAGACTGACTATAAAAATTGAGACATTTTAGAAAACTAGGTGAAAGAAAGGTAAATACAAAAATTAACCCCACTGGAGATAACCACTCTTAATATTTTGTTAATACCAGAAGTTTCTCTTGCCAATGCTCTCTTGTTGTTGACTTACATATATACATATACACACATGTCCAGGTGTATATGTGTGTGTATAAATTCAGGCTACACATTTAATTGTGTTCCCAGTTTTTCTCTAAGCATGTCACTCAACAGTCTAGGTAAACATTTTTGATGGTGACATAAAATGTTATTAATACTCTGTTGTAGTTTATTGAAGACATTTCCAATATTTTTTTGCCAATGTGAGTATTTGATATTTTAAATGTCCCTCAGGCAAGATTCCTGTAAGGGGAATGAATCAGAGAGTATCACCTTTTATGGCTCTTGATACATATCATTAAATCTCTTATCAGAAATTTCTATCAGCATATCCCCACTAGTGCTTTACTGAAATGGTTCTTACAGGGGACCTTGGCAATTATGACTGCTATTATTTTTATAGCTGGTGCTAATAGGGAAAATTTGGGGGGTTTATAATTGTCTTAACTTAGGTTACTTTGAGGTTAAAAGTTTTTCATCTTTATTAGGCATTTATATTTCTTCCCCTGGAGCTTTTCTGCTGAGGTCTTTGCCCACGTGCCCACTAAGCTATTTTGTACATCCTGTCATGCACCCTTTATCTGCTTCATTAATTTCATCAGATACATACCTTTAAACTAAAAAAAAAAAAATAAAAAAAAATAAAAATTAAGCTTCTCTGCCATTTCTCCTCAATCAAAAAAAGATAATGATAATCTAAAAAGATTGGCTTTTCGTGACTCAAGCCATTGTATTTTCTTTGACTCCACTAATGTCTACATTGCTGTCTATTTTGTTCTAGTTACCCGTGGTATATTTATTAGCATGTGTGGGTCTAGATAGTGGACAGAAGCCATGATGACGGAACAAAAATGAGGGAAAGAATAAAGTAACACAAAAAGAAAATGGGACAACAAAACAATCCTTGGCTTCTGATGGCAGGTCCGTCCCCCTCTCAGGCAGGGGGAGGAGGTGGGGAGGAGGGTCAGGCTGCACTCTGTTTACTCTTAAATTACTGCTTCACTGGAAGGTATTTATTCCAGCTTCAGAGTTGTTTTGTTTTGTTTTTTCATTAAATCCAGTCTACCAACTCCAATTCAAAACTAATTAATACAAAAGTAAACATACTGTTTCCAAGAAGAGGTATAATAAGTAAGAAACACTCTACTATTTTCCACTCTAAAAGGCTCATTCTTAACTTTGGGTTGTGGTTCAGTGACCAAAACTTTAATCATTTCAACTTTATGAAACAAAACACAAGGTAAGATTTCTCTATAACCATAATCCCTTTAAGCCTGATGGGTCTTCTGAAATGGTTGTAGTGACATTTTGAGGAACTGACTTCTAGACTCTATACAAGGTCATAAGCAGCACAGTATTTTTGCCTCCCCCAGCTCAGCAAGTTTAAGAAACCTGACATTTTCACATGACTTGGAGGGTATTTTTTTTTCTTCCTTCTGGAGAGGATTACTTCATTGAAGGAGCGCCCCTGAATCCCAGTTGATCTTAAATAACGCATTGTGCCTGGGATGGGGGGTAGGGCAGGGGCAAAGAGAGCGGGGTTTGGGGAGGAACAATGGTGAATGACAATTAGTTTCTTTTTGCCTTTGGAGGGGAGAGAGTGATGCATTGAAATAAACATCAAATAGACATTGATGAAAATGCTTGAATATGTCAAATAAACGAATGAATTAATTAGTGTAGAACAAAACCTCTACACAAAAACACCCCAACCCCCAATTTTATGTCCTTCTAAAGTTTACACTTAATTAAATCAGGGTTTTTTTGTTGTTGTTTATATTCACAGATGGCTAACGTCACCTCTATCATTCGTTCCCGCGTAAATTTACCACACAAAAAGGAACAGTCATTTTTCAAAGTACACAAATACTGGTTGCCATGGAAACCAGGAGGTGCCTGCTGCTCCTGATTCTGTTTTCAGAGCAGAATGCTAACCACAGGACGTTCCAGCTGTGACTCACTGCAACTACTGGCGAGCATGCTGGCTTGGTCCTGCTAAGGAAGGATGTGATTTCCACTGCTTTTAGAAAGCCTAAAGATCCACTCGGTGTGAACAATACTCAAGCTTGGAAAACAGTCCACCAAAGGAAACTAGCAGAACTTAAGAAAAGAAAGATGGAGTCACTTTAAATTTGCGGATCCAATTTGTGTAACTGTATTGAAAGGTTGTTCTATGTTTGTTTGTTTGTTTTTTAATAAAGGTTATTTATTTATTTATTTATTTATTTATTTATTTATTTGACAGACAGAGATCACAAGCAGGTGGAGAGGCAGGCAGAGAGGATAGGGGAAGAAGGCTCTCCGCTGAGCAGAGAGCCCGATGTGGGGCTTGATCCCAGGACCCTGGGATCATGACCTGAGCTGAAGACAGAGGCTTTAACCCACTGAGCCACCCAGGCACCCTGTTCTATCTTTTAAAGTATCTGAAATGCTGCATCCACTTTCTGGCTGGCCTTTAAATGTACCTTTGAAGGTAAATATGTTGTATACGTACAACCTCCTCTGTAGAATCTTTTCAGTTATTCTCTGAAGGAGACTATTCATTCAGGATTGATGAGGTTTAGGTCTCCCTACCCCCCACCCTACCCTGAAATAGCTCAACCACTCTTAGGACACCCAAAGAGGAAGGAAATCTCTTGCCTAAAGCCACATTTACCAATTTCTATCTACTTCCTTTGCATGGGTTTGATAATTTGGCACACATACAGTATACAAGGCCATACCGACTTCGGACTCCAGCTGCAACATGAAAGGATCCGTGGACCCCTTCCAGCGATTAAGAACCATACTTACAAGGCAGAAGATATAAAACTGAGGATACATCACTGACAGAGAGAGTTGAATTTTTCTAAGAGTAAGGGTTCTATAGGTACTTTCAGGAATCACTGAAACGCAAGCCTGGAGGAACCCAGAGTCAGCTAATGTGTACTTCAACTTGTTCCCTCTATGGGAATCAACTTTACGAACTTCAAGAACTCTCAGAACAGAAATGTGCTTTTCAAGTGCTTCTTTGCTGCTAAATAGTTTTACGATTTTGAAAATTTATGACTTTAATGAATGAAGTTATAATTAATTCTTTCATATATATGAGCATGGGATGTCTAAATGGCTTCTACACCCCTTTTAAACTACAGTGAGTAACAACTAAAACTCAGCCCTTTCTATTTTAGATGGGCATCTAATTCACACTTTTTCTAATTCATACTTTTTCTTATTTCCTTGAAGTTTTTCTGCAATAAAACTTTTTTATAGTAGATAACTAATTTTAAGAATTAAACATAGTCCAAATAGAGAAACAAAATCAAGAGTCTGTTTGGGATGATATTATTAAAATATGGAGAAACTCTGGGAAAAATGTTTGGTCCATCTTCTATTACACATCTTTAAAAGCTTAAAAAAAGGTTATCCTTTAGAGTTTAACATGTATTGAAATAATTTGCCTGCTATGAAGGAGAATTCTAGGTGTAGCAGAGAATTTCCTAATATTTATAGAGAACTAAAATTCTAGTCAGTGTAAGAACATAGTTAAAATTTCTGGGAACTATACTCGGTAAGTTTACAGATTAGCTTTGCAAAGACAGTGTCACTAGCAGATTATATTCAACTGCAAGCAGGAAAGTGATCTCCCTATAAGAGCATACTAGAGTATATTAATTTTGATCAGGTTGTAGGTACACAGTCCAGTCCAGCTCTGAACTTTTTTTTAGAATATAATCTTGTGAGAATTACTTTCTTTTCCTAGCCAATTTTTTTTTTCATAAATTTGGCATCATGATTGTACTTATCTTGTAAGTACTGTTGTAAACAGCAAATGAGACAGACCACGTAATAGGTTGAGTGTGAGACACATATGGAATGTGCTTAAATTGTTATTTTAACTCTTGGTCAGAGGCAAAGGGAACCAACATTTTTTTCCAAAGAAACCATTCTAGAAATAGCTTTGAGAGAAAAATATGATGGCTATAGAGAACTTGAGATGACTCACATAAAATATTTCTCAGAAATCATCCTTGGCAGACCAGACAGGGAAGTACTGAATCAATGAATCACTTGTACAGAGATGGACGGCCATGGCTTGTAGCACGTTGCCATGACAATGTGGTTCTGTGAGGCCATTCCCCATGCGTGGGGCGCATAGCCCAGAGCAAACCATACCTTGGGGGAGAGTGTAAGTATGATGTGCGTGTTGGGGTGGAGGAAGATGGTGGATCATAACGGGATGATGGCAAAGAGAGCATTAAGAAATCAGTCAAGGCTGCCCTGGGGAGATGGAGAAGGGAGGGATAAGTGATAGGGAAAGTGGCTCTGCACGCTTTTTTTTTGCTGCTGCTGCCTCCTCTCCCCTGGCTGTCCAGCCAGCCTGCAGCCCTAACAGCATTGCCACTGGCCCTCCAAAGGGGTGGGAACTGGTGAATTCCTGGGGCATTTCTTCAGATTTTCCCCCACCTCCCAAAAAAACAACTGTAACGGGACCTATGAGAACTGCCTCATGAGAGTAGTTATTAGAAATGTTGTTGCCAAAGTTTACGCAAAAAATCTGAATAAACCTGGAAACTTCAGCATTTATTTTAAATTTGAAAGTCTTTGAAATGTTCCTGTAACAACAGTAGAAATTGCCAAACAAGATTCACAGAGTAGGGTAAAAGGCTCCCATTGTGGATGAGAAAAGCCTACGGGGGTAAAAACTTAATCGAATTGGGGAGAGTAAATTAGGCAGATGATAAAGATGAAAGCTAACAGAGCGTGGTAGGCTCTGGTTGGCTCTGTGATGGCCCTGGGAGGCAGGGTCCTCCATAAGACACGTGGCCCTGCACAGTGCTCCCTGATACACAGGCACACATCCTCCACACGGCTGCCATGTGCTGACAGGGTGGGGGCAGGAAATATGAAATAACCATCTAAAATTAAACAATTACTCATAATGCTGGGCCTTGCATGACAGCAAGAAACCCATCGAAGACCACATTCTGAGCTTTTCTGTGTCACTCTGAATTAGATGTCTGTCTCACACAGAGAGGAGATGGTGGCCTTAGCACGTGGCCGCTCACTGCTGGTCCCTCTTAATAGCACATTGACATTTTTGTTTCTGCTTTCTGTATATTACTCATATTAGAAGCCACAAAAGCTGATTTTTTTTTCACTTTTTAAACCATTGTCTAATCACAGATGTGTGCAAAGATTTAACTACAAGAATGTTTATCTCAGCATTGTTTATAATAGTGGAAATCTGACAAAGATTCTAAATATTCCACAGGAAGAAATAGCCAAACTGGGATGATGGAATGCATCATGTTGTAAATGACGCAGTATTATAAATAACACAGAAAGATACTCACAAACTATTGTTACCTAGAAAAAAAGTCATTATAGGATAACATGTACAGAATGATCCCCTTTGAATATTAAAACAAAATATATAAAGAGCAACTACAGGAAATAAATACCACCAAAAATTATTAGTAGAAACGTAATTTGTTTGTTTTATTTTGTTTTTATTTTTATCTAGGTTTTTCTGTATTTTCCAAATAGTATATTTTACACTATATATCCCCATGTAATCATGTAAGTTTATTTTTTCAAGAAAGCATTATCTTTGGGAACCTATTTATATAGCAGTGTAGATATGCGTTGGTAATGTCTTTCCATTCCAGAATTCCATACCCTTCTGGGTTCTCAGCTATCCACCTGGTCTACTAAAAATACGATACTGTCTATCTCCATAGTCTTTTAGACATATCTCAAGATGAGACATGAAAATTGGTCCATTAAAATGTTATTATAGGGGCGCCTGGGTGGCTCAGTGGGTTAAAGCCTCTGCCTTTGGCTCAGGTCATGATCCCAGGGTCCTAGGATCAAGCCCAACATCAGGCTCTCTGCTCAGCAGGGAGCCTGCTTCCTCCTCTCTCTCTCTCTGCCTGCCTCTCTGCCTCCTTGTGATCTCTGTGTCAAATAAATAAATAAAATCTTTAAAAAAATGTTATTATATAAGGTAATCTCCTTCTGCATTAATTTAAAACCATATTTTGTCTCTAATGCTTACTTGTTTTATTATCAGAAGTAGGTTTTTATTATTAATTAGACTAATTATTTCTTTATTTATTTTTATTAACATATAATGTATTATTAGCCCCAGAGGTATAGGTCTGTGAATCGCCAGGTTTATACACTTGACGGCCCTCGCCATAGCACATACCCTCCCAGACTAATTCTTTATTTAAAAAGAATTCCTTCAGATGCTCGGGGACTAAAGACTTCTCACAAACATAAGTTCTGAGAGTTGTTGATGGAGCCCTACCCGCCTAATTCCCTCCCTAGTGGTAAGTGAGATGCATTGAGAGCCAAGCCTACTCTCCCATGGGAACGTGAACATTTAATTCCAAGAACCGCAGCATTCCCTCGGCCAATTATACCACCGCAGCAAAGGACTAAACATCTTTAAAAAATTATTCTGCCTCCTAAAAGCCTCAGCATCTGCTAAAGGTGGGCTCAGACACAGGGACAGATCTGCTTCACAGAACCAGAGGAAATCATAGAACGCGGAACTGGAAAGACCTAGGGTACTGCAATGCGCTCTTTCCCAGTTGAGGGAAGAAGTGGGGGAAAGCCCATTAAACACATAGTAAATGTAAGCACTGAAGGGTCAACACAGCATTTTTTCAAAGAAAATTCTGAAATGTTGCAGTTGGAAATCTTTCCTATTTTAAAGAGGAGACAATCAAGATAATTAACCCAAATCCACGATTCCTAATTTTAAAACTTGGCATTCTGAGTCCTGTGTTCTTGTTCCAGCCACATGCCTGTTAGATGCTGGAAGGGACCCTCCAGGTACTCGCTGCCTGTGGTCTGAGGAGAGAGCACAAGGTGAGGAGCCCCAGCAAAGGAAGTGTGGGTGGAGAGCAATTTCAAGTTTTGAGCCTCCGATGTGATTTCTACTATCTTCTGGGTAGGGCGGAAGCTATCTGTAGGTCTGATTATCATTCATCCTGATTCTGTCCTTCATGTTTGAGACTATCAAGAGGGGAAACACACAAGAATTTCTTTTGAATCCAAGAGCAAAGGCTATCTTTTGAAGGCTGCTGTGTCTGCCTCATTAACTGTAGCAAATTAATGCAATCACATGAAATTCTTCATTGTGAGGGACGGTCAGGAAAGATCAGCATTTCCTTTTAAGGAAAGGGATTTGATTACATGGAGATCAGTATCTCTCCTTTTAATTTTTTACGATAAAAAATCCCCACACTTGACTTGGGCAACCCTGCAGTATTAAATTTCTTATAAAGTGCTTCTTGTTACTTTTAATGCCAATATGAAGTATTTAGTGTAATTGATCAATAGATACACTTCATTCTAAACTTTTGAATCCAGGTCACGATTCAGTACAATGCTAGGCTCATTTCTGGCATAGAGACATAAACTGAATTGTTTGGTGTATTGTTGTCACTTTTTATGAGTGTTTTTGGACAGCAGTTGTCCTCAGAATTAAAATAGCTTATCTCTGAATTCTAAGCAAAATGCCAAGCAGTCTAGAAGCAAACTTCCTAGGACAGACAGTCGCAGGAAGCATGACTCATCTGCCCGGGAAGTATTTAAGGAGATGCCATGATGATGAAAGTCAGCTCAGACCCTTTGCTCCTAAGACATAAAATCTCATCAGCTTTTCTCCAACCAGCAAATGGGATTTTAACCACCATGCCTCTTAGATTCAGATATAGAATCCCTGCAGCTTTTGTTGCAAGAAAACCGAGATGCCAGGGACAGAAGCCGGGCTCTCCTTACATGGGGCCAATCTATGTTCATCACAACTGGAAAGGCTGCTTTGGAAACTAAAATTCTGCACTCACTGCAAAATGTTTTTGAAAGCAAAAATTAATCCATCAAATTGTGTTTATGTATAAATAATCATAAATAATGTTTACTATCATTTAATAAATAATATTTATTAGCTGAATATTACTCTAAGCCTTTCATCTGTGTGACCGAATTTAAAATTCCTAGAATCTCCAAATAGCAGGTACCACTGTTATCCCCATTTTAGAGTTCTGGAAACTGAGGAATGTAGAAGTTCAGTAAGTAAGCCCCTCAAGAATAATTTATTGTTCCCTTCATTGATAATCATATTTTTAAAATAGTAACTGTCAAATCCAAGGATACAATAAAGTCTTCATTCTCTGTAATAATGGAGAAAAAATAACTTCTAAATTGTAATAAACATATGCAAAACTCCTGTTTGTCAATCAAATCAATATATTCTTCACTATATTTAACAGAGCTTCGAGTGAAGTAAGTGGACTAATATGGTAGCTTTATCACTTATCCTTTGTGAAAATGTCAAATGCATGAGTGAAGCAGCTGTGGAGAGAAAGCAAGAGGGAAATTAAGTGTCTTAAGAAATGAACCCTTAGGGGCACCTGGATGGTCCAGTTGGTTGGGTGTCCCGACGCTTGGTTTTGGCTCAGCTTGTGACCTCAGGGTCATGGGATCGAGTCCCGTGTCAAGCTCTGGGAGTGGCGCCTGCTTGAGATTCTCTCCCCCCCTTTCCCTTTGCCCCTCCTGCTCACTCCCTCTCAAAAAAAGGAAAAAAAGAACCATTAATATATCTCAGCCTCTTCTCCACCATGTGACCACTCTACCCCCATCTAATCCTCAGTCCACTTCTGCTGACTTTATCTCCTGAGGACTCTTTTTTTTTTCTTTTTTTTAATTTTATTTTTTTAAAGATTTTATTTATTTATTTGACAGACAGAGATCACAAGGAGGCAGAAGCAGGCAGAGAGAGAGAGGAGGAAGCAGGCTCCCTGCTCAGCAGAGAGCCCGATGTGGGGCTCGATCCCAGGACCCTGAGATCATGACCCGAGCCGAAGGCAAAGGCTTTAACGCACTGAGCTACCCAGGCGCCCGCACCTCCTGAGGACTCTTGAATCCTATTGCATTCTCCCTCCTCAGCGTGCGAGGAACCGGCGTCTCTCTCACCTGGACCGCAACAGCCCCCTTGCTGGATCTCCTCCGTTACATCCCCTCCCTTCAATTTTCTCTTGAAGCCAGAGTTTTTAAAGGTGCCGATCTGATTGTGCCATTTCCCCCATCCACTCCTGGAAGATCTCTTGCGACACTAAGGGTGCTCCCTGACACTCCTCACACAGCGCCAGTGCCTGCGAGACTCGTAGACTCCTTAGGGCCTGGAAGCCCCCCACTGGGCGGTTCTGACAAGGATTTTCTCCTCCAGTGGACTCTAGCCAGGCTCCTCTGAACCTTTTTCCTGACTACATCTTGACCTTGGCCAATAAAAAAACACAGACTCCTGGCATACATGACTTCACCCTCTCATCCCTACTTACCCAAACTAAAAGACTTCAACAAACACTAATGTAGTTTCTAACAAGGTCACACTGCTTGGAAGACCCTACCCCCGTTAAAGGGCCTGCTTGAGAAAGCTCAGCGCTGTCAAGAGAATATATGATTTGTTCCAGCCAATACTTGAGGATAAGCCCCTGACCACCCTTTCCCAGAGCACTAAGAAGGGCTTGCAATCCTGAATTCTTCCTCTGTCCCTTTGAGGTGTGTGTGTGTGTGTCTCCTACAACTCAGCTGGGGAGTGCCTTTCTCAAGGATCTGAGAAGCATACCTTTGAAACAGAATCATCAGGAGGGATAGGACATTGGTCTCCCTGTCCCTGTGGAAGGGCAGAATCTTAGCTTCCGTCACTGCTGGCCGGCACACACAACTGGCCTCACCACACTGACCCTGATTAACCTTTAGCCATTGCTCACTTCCTTGCCTCCTCCAGCTGCTGGCCCCCTCCTGACTCCCTCGCTCTCCCTTCACAGTGTCCCGTCACCTCTGTACAAACTGAAATGGAGGGCTGTTCCCGCTCGATCCCCCTGCAGGACCGTGTTAGTGATTAAAATCTATCTCTGCCACTTTAACTAGTGTCCAGCTTTATCTGTGACAGTTCCTCGACCACAGCTTCCCTTGGTGAAACTTTCTGCTTCCTTTGAACTTGCTAAGTTACTCTTCCTCGGGGAAGCCTTCTCTGACCTACAGATGGGCTCTGTCCTCCCTCTTCGAGTCTTTGGAGAACCCGATAACATTCCCTGATACCATTTAACACAGCTTGTAATTAAATTTGTATTGTGTGCTAAATTGATTACCATCTGTCTCCTCAGTGAAGACAAGGAAAACTGATGCGAAAACAGTTGTATTTCCACAGTCTATGTGTTAAGATGTATTTGGATGACTAAATGAATGGATACATGAATGAACAACACTTACTTAGGGTAGTAACAGCTTGAGGAAATACCACAGCAAAAACTGAAAAGCACACCAAGCTCTGTTTAATGGTGTTTAATTCAACATTTCTCAAAACTTACTAGAATTTAGTTCCCTTTATTTGTGAAACATCTATCAATGTTTGTGGCGGAGAGAGTTATGTGGTTTCCCCAAATCGACTTCCCCTTTGTCTGGGTTCCTGAATCACTATGTGGAAGGCAAGGAACACCAGCATGGGTCTCTAACAAGACTGAGAAAGAAACTTGCAATATGTTAAGCATCTGAGAATTTATGAGTCCTTCATAACAACAACAGCCCGAGTTACCTTAACTAATCACAATATCACAAGGGCCTGATGGAAAACGTTGCTCAGGCTGCAGACTTGGAAAACAAGAGTGCAAGACCGGAAGCCTCCATTTTGGTCCATTCTTTCACTTGAAATGCGTGATTTTGTCATTGGAAGAGGACACGGGAGTATAATAAATAATGATAGAAACATCTGGTGCACAAGATGACATCAGAAGAAGGATTTGGCAAGAGATAAAACGCATCTGACAAAGACTGGAGGGAAATGCATTTGACAGAAGTCACTGGCGTCATGAAGGGGAAGGCTTGCGAAGTGGAAGGCCTGGAAGGGTATAGAGAATGGACTGGAAGACGGTAGCGGTTAAGGTGCCAGCTAAAGATGGGGCAAGAGAGTTGAGAATCCTGACATGAAAATCGCAAAGTAAATCTGATATTTTTACATAATGACACAAACAGCATGACCGTATCACCAGGCCTTGGTGAGACAAAGATGTGATTCACCTGCAGCAACGGAAAAATGAGATTTAACCCAAAAGGAAATCTTTACTAGCACTCAAAGGTACATGTTAAGAAGACACGTCTTAAAATAGTTCTGATTTCCCAGGAGAGAGCTTTGAAGAGGGGGTAAAACATGCTGCTGGAGTACAAGTGGGCTGCAGACAGTGGTCTCAAGTGTGGCCCGAGGGCTTGGGGGGACTCTCTCTACTGAGATTCCCAGAGACTTTGATTGAGTAGGTCTGGGCTGATGTCTAGAAACATGTTTTTCTAACAAGATCTCCAGGCGACTCTGGAATGCAGCCAGTTATAAGGGCTTCATCCTCCCCCACTGGCTTCTTCCTCAGCTGAGACTACACAAGTGCAACACAAAGAGACACATGGTGGTGGCAAAGGGGAGATAACTTCAACCATCTGAATGTCTCTCCAAAGTTTAAATGGAAAAAAAAAATGTCATTTGATAAATTCTTTAAATGCTCTCCTGTCTCAAAAAGTAAAGAAAATAGGGGCGCCTGGGTGGCTCAATGGGTTAAAGCCTCTGCCTTTGGCTTAGGTCATGATCCCAAGGTCCTGGGATCGAGTCCCGCATCGGGCTCTCTGCTCAGCAGGGAGTCTGCTTACTCCTCTCTCTCTGCCTGCCTCTCTGCCTACTTCTGATCTCTGTCTGTCAAATAAATAAATAAAACCTTTAAAAAAAAAAAGTAAAGAAAATAGTGGAAAGAAGTACTAGTCTAGACTTATTCTGGACAGCAAAGAAGTGGTTGTTATTGTAGAACAAAACATTAGGAAACAGCGATCAATGTCCCTTGAGCCTACGATATTTTACATACCAGTCATGGGCCTGAGGTTTTAGGGATTCAACCTCAAAAGGAGATATGAGCCCATGGACCAAAACAATTAGCAATTAAAGAAAAAAGAAAAGCAATAGAGAAAAGAAAGAAAATTCAAGAAACATGATAAATTCTAATAAAATTAAATTTTGTCCAGAAAAGCTAGGAATAACTTTGGGGGCAATAAAAGAGGAAACCTCTGAAGAAATCAAGTAAGAAGGAACCATGGGGCTATATAAAAGCTTTTTGACAGTTTTATGAGCCCACAGACAAATTAGCTACACTCTGGGAAACAGCACATTTAGAAAAAAAAAATGTCTATTTTTTAAGCTATGATTAGGGCAAAAGAAAGATCAAAATATGGATAGATCGACACTTGCAGAAGAGAGCATAATGTGATAAAGGGAAAAACCGAAACATGCCTAGTAGAATTTTGAAACTAGAAGAGACACTGAAATCCAATTTATAAGATTAAGACAGGCAATTCCTTTAAATGCATTTCTGGGGCTTAAGTGAATTACCTCCTGCAGTACTGAAAGGTACAGTCCCTACAGAACAAATTGTGTAATCTTGTTGAATTCATGAATGTTTAAGAAATGTTTTAACACGTCATCAGAGCCGTACTCAGCGATTCTGCCTCTGCTCCCACACAGCATCTATGAGCAACGCTGGCCAGAGGACTGGACTTCACTGCTCCTGGCCAGAGCCGTCCTACGGCCCAGAGGAGTAGCTATCGATAGGTGGGCGAGATCCATGCCTTTGCTGTCAGGCTCAAAAGTGAGCTCCCTGTGCTGGGCATTTTTTGCCAAAGGAGGCCCGTTTGTTGCAAGAGCTTGGGGCAAATGGTCATGTGGAGTCATTGTTGGTGGGGCCGTATGGAAGCTAAAACGGTGAGGTTGTAGGCACGCAGAGGAGAGAGATGGGAATGGCGTATACTCCTGCAGGGAGACGCCACCAAGCTGCCTTTGTTCCTGCCCTTTCCCAGCTTTTTAATTAATTGCGTGTGTCGTGACGCTTCTTACTTTCCTCAGACCAGAGCCCTTTCACAAAGCTAATGCTTTAGTTTGAGCGTGTATCTGCAACCAACAGTATAAAGCACAACACTAAAAAGTAAGAGGACCGTCAGAAAGCTCAAGCGAAGATATTTCAATTTCCAAACTCTAGGAAAGATTTATTCTGGCATCTCATAGGCAAAAAGACTGACAGTAATTCTTGGAAAAATTCGAAGTTGGACACTAATAATAATTTGTCACAATGTAGCAAAGAAAACCGTGATTATAGTAATAAATGGCCAGTACTTATCTATGAAGTAGACTATAGTAACACAGACTTTTCTCTGTGACAGTATCACTAGGATGGTAGGTCCAAGGGCTCGCGGACACTCCCTCATGTCACCTCTGAGGATGACAGAGAATTTTGAGTATATACATAGAGGATGTGTGGTGTCATGGCTAAAAGCACTGGTCCAGCATCATAGGGCCTGGTAGAATGCCTGGCTTTGGCACCTCTAATGTTTGTGACTGTGGACAACCTGTATTTGCCTCAACTGTCTCACCTGCCAAATGGGTAATATTTCTTACATTATAGTGTTGCTGTAATAATTACCTCCAAATAATAAGTGTTCAATAAAGATCAATTATTATTGCCAAGTTTTTGAACAGTGCTATCCCTAAAGTGTTTAATAATAGATCATTTTAGGGATGTCCGATTGACTTAGTCAGTTGGCCGTCTGACTGTTGATTTTGGCTCAGGTCATGATCTCAGGGTCCTGGGATGGAGCCCTGTGTTAGGCTCCATGCTCAGAATGTAATCTGCTTGAGGATTTTCTCTCTCCTTCCCCCTCTGCCCCTTACCCTTGCTTATACACACACTCTCTCTAAAATAAATAAGTAAATGTTTAAAAAAAATGGACGATTTTAACCAAAGAAACACACCA
Organism: Mustela putorius furo; assembly: GCF_011764305.1. Lineage (NCBI taxonomy): Eukaryota > Metazoa > Chordata > Mammalia > Carnivora > Mustelidae > Mustela > Mustela putorius. Next base: position 12,127,187 of record NW_025422060.1, read on the forward strand.
TTTTGGAGTATTTGAAACAGGTACCATCTGACATTTTTATCAATTATTTTTGAAGAAGTAGGAGGCCAATGTCAATAAGTCTATATGCAAATGAATAATGTTCTACAGACCAAAGAATCGGGGCTTAGAAGGCTTATGATGTGTTTGTATTCTCAGGCAAAACAGTCAAATATAACTTCCTAGGAATAATCTCCCATGTATGGCTATATGAAGCTATTATAGTTCCTGTAAATGTGACCTGGAGAATACAAGTATTATATTATAACTTGATGAACAATAAGCCCATATAACCTCAGCCTATGAAACCAGAGTATCTGAGCCAGATGATAGAGTTCCAGCATGCCTGGTCCTAGTCAGCTTCATTGGAGTGTCGAATCCAAACCTGAGCCACATTTTAAGAGACACTGACAGGGGTGCCTGGGTGGCTCAGTGGGTTAAAGCCTCTGCCTTCGGCTCAGTCATGATCTCAGGGTCCTGAGATCGAGCCCCATATCAGGCTCTCTGCTCAGTGGGGAGCCTGCTTCCCTGTCTCTTTGCCTGCCTGTGATCTCTGTCAAATAAATAAATAAAATCTTTTAAAAAGAGAGAGAGATGCTGACATACAAGAGAATATGCAGAGAGGGTGTCCCCTGAGAGCTTGCCTCATGAGGACCAGCGAGGGAAATGCAGGACAAGGACTGGAGAAAAGAAGCTCTGACTTCATGCTATTCCCTCGGGAAAACTTGGCAAATCTATGGGCTTAAACTCCCATCTACACTCACTGTGCTTCTTGACACTGTGGCCTCTCGCTCCTGCACCTACTACCCTTCAAATACTGGTCTGCCCAGAGTCACATTGATCACGCCGAGATCCCTCTTGATCCCCTGAGAGCCTCTCACCTTGCCCATCACAGTCACCTTCTGCAATGCTCTCTGCCCTCAGCATCCATGACACAACGACCTCAGGGTTTTCCTCCTTCCTCTTCCCCCACACTCATGCTCCAGGCTGACCTCACATATGCCCGGGCTTCCCTGCACATCTCTGTGCTGATTTCTCCCAAATCCACCACTTTCATGTGTATATTCAAACACTTATTAGAAGTCCCTTCTATGCAGAGATCCAGACTCAAAATAAAAATTAAAAAATTGAAATGCAGTTGTAGGATACACAAAGAATCCTTAAGGTTGACTTCCCATAATTGTATGGGCAATATCATCTTATTCCTTCAGGCAAGTGACCCTTTCTCTCATTGAATTTGATTTCCAAATCTGAATCATTTTGTTTTGCCCAGAAGACAAACAATAAAGGATTTGCTTCCCAGTGGGATCTCTACCAACCCACACCCCTCAGCAAGGTTGGCCATAATGTCTGACCAACACCTAATCAAGTTCTTTCGTAATTTTGGCTTTATTAATTCAAAATAACTCAATTCTGGCTGCCATAACAGTCATTCAACTGGGATCTGGCTCAGTTACTTGAAAAACCCTTCAACTAGAAGTTATTAAAATAACGGAAACTAGATTTTGTGTTTATGGCTTTTCTCTTCTTAAGTAGTTATTTGTGCTTTTAAAATTTCCATCATAGACCAGCCATTGTAGGAACTGCTCTGGTCCTGCCCCTTGGCTTACAGAAATGGAAAAAATCTCCTCCCTCTGGCAACAGTGTCATTCTTTGGAAGGCTTTGCTGAACTTTTGGTTCTCATTCTCTGTTTTTGCTGCTTTCACCATCAGTGTTGCACAAGATACATGGCATGCCTCTAACGTCATCTATGAAGGGGCTCCACTGAGCTGCTCTGCGGTTGCTGGAATAAGTATCTTCATTTGACAGTTTTTGGACACCTCCAAAAAATTATCTGATGGGCCTTTTTGCTACCCTTCCTTCCTCAAGTAAGTCCAAAGAGGTGGAAACCAGTCCCTGGAAAAGTTCCATCTCATTTCCTCCCCCACTCTTTCTTCCAAAGCCTCTTGAAAGTCCAGGTCAAAGTTTCCTCCCCCTGCAGCTTCGGCTGTTGTCCTCTCATCAGATCGCTCTCAGGGTGCCTGGCGTATCACCACACACACAAGGCCATGAGTTCTCTTTTGGTTTGTGCTCAGAGGGGTAGAACTGCAGTGAATGCATAGGAATGATACAAAACGGTCCATCTGGAGTTCAGTTCTTTCTCACCAATTAACATCTCTCATTAGGTTGATGCTAAAATATAGCTGCGAGAGTTAATTCATCCTGAACTTAATGACTTCCTATTAAGATCCCAACTGACCTCACACCTCAGCAGGAGACAGCTCACACCTTCCAAACGGCATGTGGGCGCAATCACAGTTGGCAAAAATGCAGTAAGATAAGTGGCTCTGTTTGTAGTAGGAACAAGGGGCTTTGAAAGCAACTCTTCCATTTCCTCTAAAGAATGAGCAAGATCATATCATGTGAAGAAAAGAAAAGGGTATCTACTCCAGGTAAATGCAATGGGACAAGGGTGCCATGAAGCTTGTAAAGACCGTCTGAACACTAGATCAAGAAAAATGGGCTTTCAAACCATTGTCAAGTTCATGCTTGTCATATTTTCTTTGAATACTAGTAAACATCACTTTCTAGTGGGGAAACTCTATGGCTACAATTCTATAATATTGAACTCTTCTAAATACAAAGCAAGATTTCACCCAAAAAAACTATCTCTCAGAACTAAGAGACTCCCTATATTTAGAACTCCCAAGTCTCTCGAAGAACAGGCAGCTTTCTCTTTGTTTCCCCTTGTTTTTCTTTTTCTTTGTTTTGAAAAACAAATGGGTTCTTTGGAAAAGATAAGTTAACTTCAAACAGTCTCAATCAACACTCAGTTTCCTAAAGAATTGGTTAAAAAAAAAGTAAGAAAATTTTGCAAAGATAAAGGATTTTTTTTTTTCTGAAAAATTGGTCTTTAAAGTTACAAGGGCTGGATGTTTGAAGTCTTTGTAAGCAAGACTTCGAAAAATCACTGATCACCCTAAGAAGAAACCCACTAAGTCACTGTGTTGTAGATAGGTAGCATGGGTTGGGGGAGATGTCCTAATGCTATCAGAGTGGGTACTTGTCACTTTAGAAAAGACTTGTAGTGAAAACATCATATGTAGATTCAAAAGTATTATATATGAACAACATAGAACAATACGAAAATGGTGTGTTAAGTGAACTTAAAAAGTGATTTTATTAATGATGAGAATTTGATGTCAAAATACTGTTAGTGGTTTCAGTAAAATTATCTTGCAGAGTGTGGAAGTGGAAGCCATAATTTCTAAACTAATATAATCACTTATATAATTTTATATATGAAAGCATAATTATACTCACAAATTAAGCAAAATAAGTAGGTGCCTAATTTTTCAAGCTATAGCCCTAAAAAGTCACACATGAAAGTTAGCAAAAAAGCTTTTAGGAATAAAGTATCTTTTTGTTAAAATAAGAGATTATCGGATATCTAGTTCTCAAGCAGTTTTCATTGAATAGCATCGTATACAAAGAGTCAAATAAATGCTACAGGTGGTCATTATCAGAACAAATAGAAATTTCCATTTTACTGAAAGAAAAATTAACTGAAATGCACTTAAATTTAAAAATAAAAACAAGGTTCAAAATCATGATTTCTAGTATCAGGCAAATTAGGTATTAGATAAATCCAGGTACCCAAACATTTTCGGATATCCTGTTTATAGACAATAAACATAAAAACAAGTTAACACAAAATTAACACAAATTAGAAGTTATTCCTTTACTCCTGGATTATTGAAATAATAGGAGGTCAGTCAGCCCAGAAATCATATTGAAACCAAAAAACATAGACAATTCTCTGTGTATATAATTTAGTAAATTAGATATCCTTAATAGTAACATGAGGCAGTGAAAGAGACACGAGATATACCTGTTGAAATACCATAGGTAGCTGGAGGAGTGCGGATGCATAGAGCCACACAGATTCAGTTCTACAGAGCACGAGGATTTCTAGTTTGGCTTGCCTAACTTGATCTGAAAATGCAGTGGTTTATTTAGCTTCAGAATACATACCTCTAAATAGTCTGTCAAGCAGTTTACGTGATTTTCCAATTCAAATGCTAAAAATGTGTAATTCACCGTGTTGCCAGTAGTTGCCTGGATGGTCCAATTGCAACGCTGATTGTCCGAATAGGGACCTGGGTAATGTATACTCTCTAAGAGGCCGTAGGTTCGGTTCACAATCGTCACGTTCCTACATGCTGAAAAAAGGAACCAGGATTATTGAGAACCACCATCATGTATTTCATTGTTGCTCCCAGATGGGTGAGATTTTCCTTTAAGAAAACAACTAGGGGGTTTCGGAGAGGGCAGTTGGGTTATGGACTCGGGGGAGGGTATGTGATATAGTGAGTGCTGTGAAATGTGTAAGCCTGACGATTCACAGGCCTATACATACATTAATAAAAATAATTAATAAAAAAGAAAACTAGATTAAAGTATATACATAGTTTATATATTATGTATTTGTATATATTATGTATATATATAGTATATATGTTTATGTGTGTGTATATATGTATATAGTACAACATTTTTATAGTGAAAGGGTCTCCACTTAGTACAAACATAAAATAATACTTCAGTGAACTCATAAATTTTAAAGTGCCATGAAAATTGCCTATTAGGCATCAAATTCCCGTGAACTGGTGGACAGCAGACTAACTCAGCACTACTCAGAAAGCAGTCTGATTTGTTTATTTACAAAAGTACATTAAATATTCTATGCTTCTGTTTTTCTAACTTCAGTGTTTGGAAGGAACAGAAATCCTGACCTTTAAATTCAACAGCTTAAAAACACGAAGTTCTATGTGAATGCTAAAAATGAGTAACAGCATGGCTTTGTTGAACATTCAAAAGTCAGCATGAAATTCACAAGAAAGGCTCCATTATTGCTCTAGTTAGTCATCGGGAAGGACCAAATGAATGGAGGGAATGCAAAGGATATGAAGAAGAAACGAAAATCTTAAATTCTGAAAAAAGTCTTCCATCTACGGGTGGCATTTTCCTCAGCTGAGTTTGCAACAACACTATGCCAGGTACCTCAAGGTGTGGCTAGTCCCGGGAGTCAGTGCCAAACACAACCCAAACTAAGGGCTTGAACAGGGCATATACATCCCTTTTCTCAAACCTTGTCCACATTGTCTGTATAATGTGTGATAAAAGAGAATGAGAAAAATAAACATTATATTAAAAAAATAGCCTCTGAAAAATGTGGTTCATATATGCATTTCTACTACTATAGTGATGACTGACAGATGACTAGAACATTATACATATAATCTAAATAAACTAGAACATTTTATATATATATATATATATATATATATATATATATATATATATATATAAAATCTTTGGTATGGAAAAGTATACCTTTGTAGCTCTTCAGAATCTTTCTTGCTAGAGCAGGGGAATACTCAAACTATTTCTCATTAGAGAAATTTCTCTATTCTCATTTCTCTATTCTCTATTCTCATTTCTCTTTTTGTCCACAAAGGAATTCTAAAGGACAATGTCATGGTCTTAAATCCCTGTGAGAAGTTACAGCAATCAGGCAGAGAGGCAGTGTGTGCCACGATGCCTACAAGTCTGGGCAGAGGAAAATATATTCCATGAAACCATATGAGCTGCTCTCAGTGCTCAGAAATTCTACTATTTGCAAACCTCCAATTTCATATGACAAATTTTACAGAAAATCTCACAGGTTAGCTCTGATTTTGCCTTTAAGGACCTATATCCCATGTACGCTGTTACTCCTTCAGTGTTCCGAAATTACAAGAGAAAAATAAAATAATCACAGGAATAAAAGGGAGGAATCTTTAATAAATAATCAGTCTATAACCAAGAAGAAAATTACCACAGCAATAATAAAATTAGAGACATGATTACATGTTTGACCAAAAAGATCTATTCCTGAGAGAATTTAGGAGAGCTTTCCATAGACTATGCTGAAGTTCTGAAGAATAAAAGCATTTTATCATTAAAACTCAGTATTCAAAACTAGAATTCAGCCTAACCTTCAACTGTAAGTGAATGTGAATATTTGCAAATTCATACATAGTCAAGATCAAACATTAATACGCTTTCAATGAATTCAAGGGGATTTTGTGTGTTCAGTTTATGATCTTGTGACTTGCAATTCTATTTTTATGTAACTGTGTCAAAATACAGATAAATTTAGGTGTAGTGGACAAGGAATGTATTTTCTAAACCACAAGTGTTTATTAAGTAACATAAATTCAAGGAAGCCTTGTTTTCTTTAAATGTCCATATTGAAACTAACATTAGAAAGTATTTAGTTCTAGGGGCGCCTGGGTGGCTCCATTGACTGGGCGACCGACTCTTGATGTCAGCTCAGGCCATGAACTCAGGGTGGTGAGATGGAGCCCTGCTTCTGCTCTGTGCTGAGCATGGAGACTGCTTGGGACTCTCTCCCTCTGTCCTTCCCCCTTCCCCCTGCCACTTGCTTGTGTACATGGGTGTGCACACGTGCACACTCTCTCAACTCTCAAAAAAAAATTAATTCTAGACCTTGAGGACGCTTTCATAATGGCGTTGTTTAATCTCCTTTTAAGAAATCATGGAACCTCAGAGAAGAAAAGTGATCTTCTCAGAGATTAGGAGCCAGGAAAAACCTCTGGGCTCCTTGACCCTTTGTACAATATTCTTTTCATTCTACCATGTGGCCTCATAGGAAAGTAGATTTTAAAATGACATCTCTACAATGACCAGCTTTTTCCACAATAAAGACTGTACTAGCAGCACCTGGGTGGCTCAGTCAGTTGAGCCTCCACTCTTGGTTTCAGCTCAGGTCACAATCTCAGGGTCCTGGGATCAGCTCTCCATGGGGCTCTGTGCTTAGCAGGAAGTCTGCTTCAGATTCTTATTCTCCCTCTGCCCCTCCCCCCACTTGCTCATTCTCTCTCTCTCTCTCTCAAATAAATAAATAAATCTAAAAAAAAAAAAAGAATGTGCACTTTACATCTGATTTATAAGAATATAGTGTCCTTTGGGACACCTGGGTGGCTCAGTTGGTTGGACGACTGCCTTCGGCTCAGGTCATGATCCTGGAGTCCTGGGATCGAGTCCCGCATCAGGATCCCAGCTCCATGGGGAGTCTGCTTCTCTCTCTGCCCTTCTCGTCACTCATGCTCTCTCTTACTGTCTCTCTCACAAATAAGTAAATAACTTCTTAAAAAAAAAAGAATATAGTTTCCCTTAATAAAAATTAAGATACCATTTGTCGCTCCTGGGAGGCTCAGTGGGTTAAGCCTCTGCCTTTGGCTCAGGTCATGATCTCAGGGTCTTGGGATTGAGTCCTACATCGGGCTCTCTGCTCAGCAGGGAGCCTGCTTCCTGCTTCCTCTCTGCCTGTCTCTCTGCCTACTTGTGATCTCTCTCTCTCTCTGTCAAATAAATAAATCTTTAAAAAAATAAAAATTAAGGTACCATTTGAAGTACAAGACCAAAAAAAAACCCAGTGTGGGAGATACTATGTGCAATGGAATAATGTCTAATTAGAACAGTGTAATGTTTGATAAAATGAAAACCCATCTGCTGTTAACCTGCTATGCTGATCTTTAGCCAAATGGCAGCACTCTCAGCATATTAAATACTCCATTTTGTATAGCTTACCACATGCTTTAACTATATGGCATTAAATTTAATGCTAAGCACTTTTCTGTCAAGTAGAATTAAATTTTCTCATAGAGAGCAAAGATTTATTTCAATTGCTCAAACCAATGGGTTATTCTCATTTCCATTTGTTTCACTATCAGGAGATCGAGGACCCACCAAAGGCACGGGGCCGCCAGAATGCATACTTACTCTGCTGGTATTTGGCTAGGAAGCCACCTCCTTGTTGACCTTCATCTGTCCTGAATTTTAAAAACATGCTGTCTCCACTAGAACGGATGAGAGGCGGTTTTTCATTCCCACAAAGCTGACTTAGCAAATGAGAGCTGGTACTTGGGCCGTCATACACCTTTAACGAAACATTTTAAAATGTCAGAGGATTGTGGCCATAGACATTATGAAAAGGACTCCCAATTCTTAACAAGTGGGAAAATACATGAAATGCACGACATAACAAAAGAAGAGCCCTGAACCAAAATATCAAAATATTTAAAATTATATTTAAATGTCTATAAACGTAGGTAGTGAAGTTGGGCCATTTAGCCATGGCTGTGTATAATGATAAGGGGGTAAACCCAGGCTGAAATCTGAGGGTTAAAAATGAAAGACTAATATGTATTTTTGAGACCATAGCTATTTTCAGCAGTTCTCCTTGTTTTTGATTTCACAGTTTATAATTTACAACATTGTAATACATTTTTTATTTGGTTTTTTATTTCATGGTCAAGGATGGATTGCTGTACTTATGAAGTCCTACCTGATGACTTCAATTATCTTCTCTAATTCACCAATATAGTCCTCTACATTGTTATTTTTTTTAAAGAATATGTAGAAATGACTCCTTTTGGGAGATTTTAATCATATCTTAACAGCCCATATTCAATATATTTTAAATACTTAGTATACCAATCCTTTCAATAATACCTGCCAACTTAGAAGGCTGTCATTTTCATCACATTTTCTTTTTTCTCTTTTCTTTGGTTTGAGCTTTTTATGTGGATATTTTAAGTATTCCTCTTTCCCGAATTTCAAAGAGGGAAAAAATGGGAGCAGTGAAGTAAACCAATGAACCCCATACGTACCGCCAGATAATCCGACGTGCAGTTTGGGTGATGCTCCAAGTGGAAGTCTTCAAATTCCAGTTCGAATGGGCTGCCATGGCTGGATTTCAACCTCCAATAGCATTCAGAGCTGTGGTAGTAGGGCATCGGGTAGTTGGGAGAAGTGAACACGCCAGTGGGAGTCGTGAGATTGCCCCCACATCCTACAGGAGAAAGAAATGAGATGACCCAAATGTTTTTCTTCTTGGTAAAATGGAATTCTCCTACCTATATCAAACTGGGGTTACTGCTACTCTCTTTTGTGGCAGAACACAACTGCGTCTCCAAAGAGTAGCTAGCCTATGTCAACATCCTTTCCTTCTCCTAATCATGATGACCAGCTTAAGGAAAGATATCGTGGAACCAGGATATTTCCACTTGTTCCATCCTCGAAAACAAAACTAAAGCAGCGGCTGTTAATTCAGAAATATTTGTAATGTTGAAGTTTAGTACAAGACAGTAATGACAAAATACAGCTGAAAAAAAAAACTGGATGAAAGCATGGTAGTCAAGAAACCAATCAGACCAGATTCTCCAGGAAAGACAGCTCTTTCCCATTTACCGGTCAATGATCCATCCCAGTTAACTGAGAATCCAGGCCCTGAGCCAAGGAAGTCACTCTTAAATTGTAACCATAGTTTGTTGCTGTGAGAGATGATTCTTGGAGGTGGATTTGAGCCACAGTATGTTCCCAGGGATGGCGAACTTTCATAGCCTCCATCTCTGTGGCAAAACACAGATGAGATCATTTATTGGTTATTGATAATATTACTGTATAAACATTTAATATTATTTGAACTTTGAGATTGCAACAGATCAGTTTATGTCAGTCATCCTTTCTTCAGAATACTCCAAGTCACAATTTCAAGTTTTCAATTTTTCACTTTATTAAATAGCATTTGAATGGCTTAAGAAGGAACATCATTTTTGGCTCATGTGACATTTTATATAACCAATTTCAAGCTGAGAGAAGCATCTGGCAAATGTGTCAGAGAATACAGAGAATGAATATGTAGAAATTACATACATAATATGTAATGGGATAAAGAAACCATAATTATTAACAGTATAAACAAATTTTGCTTAATTTTACAGAGAAAACTGAAATGTTTTCCTTCTATTTTGAATTTTTCAAAATTTAATCTTATATTTGACATATTTAGTAAAATTTTGAAAATAATTCTTCCCCAAGAACTTTTGGGAGTTTTATATCTACTTTGTAATCTGTAGTTTTTTCAAGCTTAAAAAAAAAAAAAAACGGGGGAGTTCACTCAACATTAAAATCTAATGATTTAATTATTGTAAACTTAGAATTCATGTTATTTTGGCATGAGATGATACAAATGTGATTTATTATTTTAGTGCCTCACTTTACATCATAGAATAAAATAAAAAGTATAATATTCTAGGCTTTCAAAAAGCCAAATACAAAATTTAACCAAATACACACCAAAATATTAGTCTCATTAATTCAATGTAATGATCTGAGTAGATAGCAACATATAGGTTAACTTACTTTTACTGCAAATATAACTTTTTAAACTCATTCTCTCTAAATACCAAAGAAGTAAAGAAGAAAAGGTCTCACACTAAAATTCACAAGCCTAGACTTTTATTAGTTGAACACAAAAAACTTTCTAAAAACTTTATGGTTGTTATCTTACCATCATTTTTGTGATATAATTAGACCGAATGGACAATGAACAGCCTAAAATCTAAATTTATTTTCCCATAAGGAAGGTAGGTTTTTAATAATTGCAAGGATCTAATTTCACAGTAGTAGTACATCTATTTAATCTGTCCAAATAAAATCTGGAGTTTATTTTCAAATATTTTCAATAAAATAATCACTTCAAAATAACCACTGAAACTTATACAATTTTCTGGTTTTCTTCTGTTAAATCAGGGTCCACATGGCAAGCTTTGTATCTTGCAAGAAAGGGCACAACAGTCCGCTTTAGAGAGAATTTCCATGTGTTTTCTTTACCCTTTCCAGGAAAGATTATGAATGAAAACCAATAACAGAAAAGGTGATGAAATAAAGGTACTTACCTGATTTCCACAAAATCTATACAGTGCCCACCAATGGCCTCCTCCAAAGAGAAATTTGTGAAGTGTAATGCAATCTGTTGGCTGGTTTCCACCGTGATCCTATAAACGCATTTCCAATTGCTGGGATAATTATCAGGGAAGTTTGGAGAAGTGAAAGTCCCAGATTCTTCTGTATAGTCTTCCATGCATGCTGTGGGAAGAAATACAGCATAATGGAGAAAAGAGAAAATAACAGGCTATATCTATAAGACATTCAATGATACACATTTCATCAATTTATGCCAATGTACTTGATTTTTAATAGGCCATTGAACATTAAATAATGATTTCCTTTCAAAATAAAGATTTTTTTTAAATCTCAAAGGCAAAAATAATTATTAATAGTAAGCCTAAGAGGGGCGCCTGGGTGGCTCAGTTTTTAGACGTCTGCCTTGGGCTCAGGTCATGATCTCAGAGTCCTAGAATCGAGTCCTGCATTGGGTTCCCTGCTCTGCGGAAGGTCTGCTTCTCCCTCTCCCACTCCCTCTGCTATGTTCCCTCTCTCACTGTGTCTCTCTCTGTCAAATAAATAAATAAAATCTTAAAAAAATAATAGTAAGCCCAAGTAAGCTATGTAGTACAAATCGTTACATATATCCTAACTTTTTAGATCTTGGAAGTGTTATAATGTTTTAATTTATGCACATTAACCTAAACATTAAACATTAGGCTCAACCATGGAAATCATAGAGGGGCGCTAGAAATGATTCAGTTCTGTCCTTTTCATAACCTTCCTTTAAAATGGTTTTCATTGGGATGCCATCGGTTAACTGGCTGCCTTCGGCTCAGGTCATGATCCCAGCGTCTTGGGATGGAGTCCCACATCGGGTTCCTTGCTCATCAGGGCACCTCCTTCTCCCTCTGCCTCTGCCTGCCACTCTGCCTGCCTGTGCTCTCTCTGACAAATAAATAAATAAATAAATAAATAAATAAAATGGTTTTCATCAAAGCATGCATTTATGAATAATGACAAAGCAGGTATCTTGGCCACGTGAAGAATAGAAGGTAAGTGTCGGGAATCAGGCTGAGCTTGAATCAATGCCTCCCTCAAACACGGACAAGCTATGTGATCTTGGGCAGATTACTTCACCTCTCTGAGCCTCATCTCCCAAATGGGGATGGCAACTATATTTGACTCTACATATATGTGTTAGAGAATTGCATAATTAAATGGCTTGGCACATGGTATATGCTCAATAAATGGTAGTAATTGTCATTATGTTTCAAAATAGTTCAGAAAAGTGTAGAAAAAGTAGAACATAAATGATAAGGAATAAATCAGATCATTCACATTAAACATTAAGATACTTGGAGGGGTGCCTCTGTGGTTCTCTTGGTTAAATGTCCTGCTCCTGATTTCAGTTCAGGTCATGATTTCAGGGCCATGGGATGGAATCCTACATCTAGGCTGCTGGAGAGTCTCTCCCTCTCTCTCCCTCTCTCGCTCTCAAATAAATCCTCAAAAAAATAATACTTGGACAATTTTATGCTGTAATTCAGCATTAACTGTTCTACTTTTAAGAGTTTTAACTTCACCTATTCAGTCCATCAGGCTCTATATTTACCAACCACCCCACTCAATCTCCTATGCCCTTCAAATCTGAGATATTTTCCAAAGAAAATCCAGTTTCAAGCATTTTTAATGTAGTTGCAATTGTATCTAGTAATAACATAAATCTAGGTAGGGTCCAGGAGTCGACACAGGCCTCCTACTAAAAGGTTCTGAGGGAGAATAAGCTATTATACTTTATTAAGGGTGAAAAAAAGAAAATGAGGATGTTTGGATGTCTAATTTCCCATTTGTTGCTGAATAATCACAGTCAGAAGAGAGGAGCCACTGATATTGAGAGTACAAAGATGCAAAGAGAATATTACAAGTCCTTGGGGCACCTGGGTGGTTCAGTTGTTAAGTTGGCTCAGGTCATGATCCCCAGGGTCCTGGGATCAAACCCCACATCCAGTTCTTTACTTAGCAGGAGGCCTGCTTCTCCTGCTCCCACCACTTCCCCTACTTGTGTTTTCTCTCTCTCTTGCTCTGTGTCAAATAAATAAATAAAATCTTAAGGAAAAAAAAGAAAATATTACAAGTTCTACTACCTATGTATAACCCTCAGAGGAACAGTACTCATCCAATATTGGACTTACTCTATTTTAAACAGCAAGCCAGCAAGGTTTTACTTTATTGAAAAAAATTGAAAATGCTATTTAACTTCAATTATGAATACTGCATAGGTTTCTGCAGTTTGCCAAGAAATATTCCTTCAAGGAGGAAGGATGGAAGGAAAGAGGGAAGGGGAAGGGGAGGAGGAAGGCGGGTCGGGGGAGAGAGGGGCAGACAGAGGGGGTGTCGAAGTGGTCTAGTAAGTATTTCAGATCAATAATGAGTATTACTACGATAACAGTTCATGGATCAAATGTACATTAAATGAAGGTTATGACACAGTCTCCCTGAGCTGACAGAACTGGCAGATTCATTGACCACCCCACATTCAGATAGTTTTAGCCAGTCGGTCAAATATCTAGAGCAAATCTATATGTCATTTGTTCTTAGAGATAATATTTCATGCTTACCCACTCTACTTCCAGAAGGGAAATACAACTGTACTGGATATTTCTAATGCAACTTGCAATTAGTCTGCAGGTGAATGGTTTGTATGAGCAGGATCTCATGTAAAAGAACCAATTCAACAAATATTTGAGAAGTAATGATGATTTATTTTCCTGTACCTTGTCCATATGCAAGGGACTACTGTGCCACAATTGGTATTTGTTTTTTAACTCCTACTGAGATTTTGACTTACTCATTAAGCTTCTTTTCTGGCACAAGGGTAAACATAGTCCCTTATGTATTCAAATGGTCCTCACACTGTTCCCTTTGAAATGTTTTATCTAACAATTTCCCTTCTACCCCAACACACCATTAAACAAATAAACTCAGACATCATTTAAAGTCAAAGTCAAATATCACTTCTTCTGTGAAACTTCTCCACATCAAGCAGAATTAATTTTCTTGTGCTCAATAAAACTTTATGCAAATACAATTTAAGCTCTCAAAATATGGAATTGTGGCTGTCTTTATGGGAGTACATTTCCTCTACTGTGCCTGAAAATGTGAACAGGACCTTATTAACAATTATTAACTGTCACTTACCAGTGGACCAGAATACCTCTAATAAATATTTGTTAACATTTTATTACAAACTGAGAGGGTGGGGACAAGTCTCTATTTTCTTCCCACTTTCTCTCTCCCCATCCTATTCCCCCCTCCACTTTTCTTATCTCATGTTCCTGCTCTCTCTCCTTCCTATTCCTTTACTGAGTAGGTTAAGATTCTTTAATGTTTTATCATGTTTATTCAATCTAAACTATAGAAATCTCTTCTTCGAGCCATGACAAATAACAAGTACTAAACTAGCCCCTCTCCATAACAACTATGAAACTGGGCAAAATATATGAGGCACCGGGCAATGGGCAGTTCAAGATAGTGATTCTTGACAGACAGAAAATTCATGAGGTGGAATTCTATTTCCTTGGCTCTTTATGCAGAATTTTCTGATCACAGCAGTTTGCTCAAGTCCAAGCAGTAAATGACAGGTTAGCTGAGGAAGCAGGAATCTGAGTTTAGGGCTGTCAAAAAAGCTGGGACTGCAGGGAAATGTAGGGAAGAATTATACAGAGAGGAAGACCAGCCATCTGTATAAAGTTCCCCGTGTATTCTTGCCCGAGCCTGGGCTGGGCATACATGAGGTGAGTTCAAAAGGCATGCCAGAGAGTAGCTGCTGCTAGGCTGGATACAGAAACCAGGCAATCCTGGGAGAGTATGGAGTTCTCCCCCCATCGGAATCCCCTCTTTTACATGTCAAATACCCATCTGAGACCTAGAAAGGCCACACCTTAGAAATGAGGACCATGACCAAGAGTAAGCTTTCCTTGAATTTCCCTACTAAAGTATAAGTCTTGACAAGGCCTGTAGGAGCGAAACTTAGAGGTTGAGACCTACCTAGTTAGAAGGACTTGGGAAACACCAGAGGATTTTCACAAATATGCCTTAACAAATACAAAATACAAACCTATACAAGTATATAAAACAATCAGCTAAATATTGAACTGCCATAAAGCTTCAGAGAAAGAGAAAGCAGTCTTTACACAAATCATTTACCATATCCAGTATAAAACTGAAGAGCTGTTATTTGTTAGAGAAAAATTAACTATTTTAGAGAAATATAAATTTCAACAGTACATTAAAAGGATTATTCACCACGACCAAGTGGGATTTATTCCAGGGCTGCAAGGTTGGTTCAACATCCGCAAATCAGTCAATGTGATACAACACATCAATAAAAGAAAGAACAAGAACCATATGATACTCTCAATAGATGCTGAAAAAGCATTTGACAAAGTACAACATCCCTTCCTGATCAAAACTCTTCAAAGTGTAGGGATAGAGGGCACATACCTCAATATCATCAAAGCCATCTATGAAAAACCCACCGCAAATATCATTCTCAATGGAGAAAAACTGAAAGCTTTTCCGCTAAGGTCAGGAACACGGCAGGGATGTCCATTATCACCACTGCTATTCAACATCGTACTAGAGGTCCTAGCCTCAGCAATCAGACAACAAAAGGAAATTAAAGGCATCCAAATCGGCAAAGAAGAAGTCAAATTATCACTCTTCGCAGATGATATGATACTATATGTGGAAAACCCAAAAGACTCCACTCCAAAACTGCTAGAACTTATACAGGAATTCAGTAAAGTGTCAGGATATAAAATCAATGCACAGAAATCAGTTGCATTTCTCTACACCAACAGCAAGACAGAAGAAAGAGATATTAAGGAGTCAATCCCATTTACAATTGCATCCAAAACCATAAGATACCTAGGAATAAACCTAACCAAAGAGACACAGAATCTATACTCAGAAAACTATAAAGTACTCATGAAAGAAATTGAGGAAGACACAAAGAAATGGAAAAATGTTCCATGCTCCTGGATTGGAAGAATAAATATTGTGAAAATGTCTATGCTACCTAAAGCAATCTACACATTTAATGCAATTCCTATCAAAGTACCATCCATCTTTTTCAAAGAAATGGAACAAATAATGCTAAAATTTATATGGAACCAGAAAAGACCTCGAATAGCCAAAGGGATATTGAAAAAGAAAGCCAATGTTGGTGGCATCACAATTCCGGACTTCAGGCTCTATTACAAATCTGTCATCATCAAGACAGCATGGTACTGGCACAAAAACAGACACATAGATCAATGGAACAGAATAGAGAGCCCAGAAATAGACCCTCAAATCTACTATGGTCAACTAATCTTCGACAAAGCAGGAAAGAATGTCCAATGGAAAAAAGACAGCCTTTTCAATAAATGGTGCTGGGAAAATTGGACAGCCACATGCAGAAAAATGAAATTGGACCATTCCCTTACACCACACACAAAAATAGACTCAAAATGGATGAAGGACCTCAATGTACGAAAGGAATCCATCAAAATCCTTGAGGAGAACACGGGCAGCAACCTCTTCGACCTCTGCCGCAGCAACATCTTCCTAGGAACAACGCAAAAGGCAAGGGAAGCAAGGGAAAAAATGAACTACTGGGATTTCATCAAGATCAAAAGCTTTTGCACAGCAAAGGAAACAGTTAACAAAATCAAAAGACAACTGACAGAATGGGAGAAGATATTTGCAAACGACATATCAGATAAAGGACTAGTGTCCAGAATCTATAAAGAACTTAGCAAACTCAACACCCAAAGAACAAATAATCCAATCAAGAAATGGGCAGAGGACATGAACAGACATTTCTGCAAAGAAGACATCCAGATGGCCAACAGACACATGAAAAAGTGCTCCATATCACTCGGCATCAGGGAAATACAAATCAAAACCACAATGAGATATCACCTCACACCAGTCAGAATGGCTAAAATCAACAAGTCAGGAAATGACAGATGCTGGCGAGGATGCGGAGAAAGGGGAACCCTCCTACACTGTTGGTGGGAATGCAAGCTGGTGCAGCCACTCTGGAAAACAGCATGGAGGTTCCTCAAAATGTTGAAAATAGAACTGCCCTATGACCCAGCAATTGCACTATTGGGTATTTACCCTAAAGATACAAATGTAGTGATCCAAAGGGGCACATGCACCCGAATGTTTATAGCAGCAATGTCCACAATAGCCAAACTATGGAAAGAACCTCGATGTCCATCAACAGATGAATGGATCAAGAAGATGTGGTATATATACACAATGGAATACTATGCAGCCATCAAAAGAAATGAAATCTTGCCATTTGCAACAACATGGATGGAACTAGAGCGTATCATGCTTAGCGAAATAAGTCAAGCAGAGAAAGACAACTATCATATGATCTCCCTGATATGAGGAAGTGGTGATACAACATGGAGGCTTAAGTGGGTAGAAGAAGAATAAATGAAACAAGATGGGATTGGGAGGGAGACAAACCATAAGTGACTCTTAATCTCACAAAACAAACTGAGGGTTGCCGGGGGGAGGGGGTTTGGGAGAAGGGGGTGAGATTATGGACATTGGGGAGGGTATGTGATTTGGTGAGTGCTGTGAAGTGTGTAAACCTGGTGATTCACAGACCTGTACCCCTGGGGATAAAAATATATGTTTATAAAAAATAAAAAAAAATTTTTTTTTAGAGAAATATAAATCATAGTCAAGAAAAAATGTGACCTTGTGACTCAAAGAAGGCCAGATATTAGATTAGCAGACAAAAACTTTAATACAACTACTAGAAATATGCTCAAAGACTTAAAGAAAAATACAGCCTCAATGGTAAATACATAGAAAATCTTGGCAATACAAAGGAAACTATTAAAAGAATCATATGGAAATTCTATAATTTAAAAGTACATCAACTGACCTGAAACTAATAATAATACTATATGTTAACTCAACTGAAATTTTAAAAATAAAGTGTATTAATTGAGATTTAAAAATTCATAGATGGGCTTAATAGAAATTTTGAGGTAGAAGAAAAAGGATCATTGAACTTGAAGGTGTATGAATAGAAATGGTTTAATCTGAAGGAAAAAAAGGGGGAATGTGCAGAAAAATGAACAGATTCTCAAAACATAGAAAAAAAAAATTACCAAATAGTTTAGCACACATATAATTGGAGACCCAGAAGGAGAAGATAATGAAAATAGGTAAAAAAGAAAAAATATAGTGACTAAAATTCTCCCAAATTGACTTAAAAAATCAAATTAGCTTCAAGGAGTTGAGTTAATCTTAAGCAAGAAAAACAAAAGAAAATCACACTTGGGTACCTCAAACCATTGAAAAACAAATACAAGAAAAATTAAGGAGCCAGAGGAAGAAATGACACATTATATACAGGAAAACCATGATATGCATAGTAGCTGGATTCTAATTAGAAACAATGGAGGCAAGAAGAAAATGGAATATATTTTTAAGGTGTTGACAGAAAAGCAGTTTAATTACCCAGAAAAAGTGTCTTTTTTAAAAAACTTTTAAAAAAGATTTATTTATTTGAGAGAGAGAGAGAGAGAGCATGAGTGGAAGTGGCAGCAGGAAAGGGAGAGAGAATCTCAAGCAGACCCAATGCTGAGCATGAAACCCAACTGGGGGCTCCATCCCACAACCCTGGTATCATGACCTGAGCTGAAACCAAGAGTCGGAAGTTTAACCAACTGTGCCATTCAGGTAACCCCTGATAAAGTTTTTTCAAAATGAGAGTGCAAAAAGATCATTTTTAGAGAAACAGAAGCTGAGAGAATTCATCACTAGAAGACCTATACTACATGAAAAACTAACAAAGTCGTTATGTCAAAGACAAATTACACCAGAGGGAAACATATATGTTTAAGAAGGACTGAAGAAAGCCAGAAATGGTAAGCAACTAGATAAATGTAAAGATTTCTCTTCTTCTCATTATTTCTTTAAAAGAAATAAACTAATTTAAACTAATCATTTAGAGCAAAAAAAAAAAAAAGTAAGGTGGAGTTTATATTATAATTAGAATTAAAAAGATACAATTAAAGTAGCATTAAGAAGAGGCAGACAGAATTACATACTGTTGTGGGGTTATTATATTTATAATGTGAGAAGTGTGTGAGATACAGTATCAGGTATAAAATATAAGGTGTGAAGTGAAAGTAGCAGCATATTAACTCTAAGCAGACTTACTGATATGCTAAGAAAGTATTTTGTTAGGCCTTGAGCAAATACACAAAAAAGAAGTATAATAAAAAGTTAATGAGAAGGGCACCTGGGTGGCTCAGTTGGTTAAGGTCAGTCAGCTCAGGTAATGATCTCAGGGTCATGACCTGGAGATTCACATCAGGCTCCATGCTCAGAGAGGAGTTTGCTTGAGATTCTCTCTCCCTCTCCCTCTGCCCCTCCCCCTGCTCATGCTCTAAATAAATAAATAAATAAAAATAAATCTTTTTTATTAAAAAAAGTCCATGTAGGCAATAAAATGGAGTATTAAAAACTTCTGTAAGCTGAAAAGAAAAGAGAATAGTAGCAAAAGAAGAACATCTATGAAAAACCCAAAGCTAACATGACACTTAGTAATAAAGGATTAAATGCTTTCCTGTTAAGATTGAGAACAAGGCCAATATGTTTGATTTTATCTCGTCTATTCAACATAATACAGAAGTCACTCACCATTGTGATAAGGTGAGAGGGAGATATTGGAAAGGAAAAAATATAGCTGTTATTATTCACAGATATGATCATCTATGTTGAATATACTAAATAATCTATTAAAAAGTTACTAGAATAACTGATTTTAACAAAGTTACAGAATACAAGGTAAATATACAAAATATTTAAATATTAAATATAATTTAATATTAAATATACAAAAATCAATTTAGCTTGCAATTATGAGCCAATTAAAAAATGAAAGTTAAAATATCATTTATTTGTTTTTTATTTTTTTAAAAGATTTTATTTATTTACTTACTTGTCAGAGAGAGAAAGAGAGAGGGTGCAAGCGCACATGGACCATGAGCCGGGGGTGGGGGGCAGTGCAGAGGGAAAGGCAGGCTCTTATTGAGTTAGGAACCCAATGCAGGACTCAGTCCCAGGACCCTGGGATCATGACCTGAGCCAAAGGCAGATGCTTAACCAACTGAGCCACCCAGGTGTCCCTAAAACATCATTTATAAACGTATAAAAACATAAAGCACTTGATAATAAGTTCAATGGGAATGTGCAAAAACTCTATCGTGAAAACTTTAAAACATTACTGGAAGAAATTTTAAAATATTTGAATAAAGGGAGAAGTAAAATATGTTTATGGATTGGAAGACTCAATTTAAGATGCACTTTGATCCTGTACTGATCTATAAATTCAATATATTCTCTATCAAATTCCCAATAAGTTTTGTTTTGATTTGGTTTGATGTAGTTTTTTAAAGTAAAACTTGAAAAGTTGATTCTAAAAGATCTATAGAAATGTAAAGGATCTAGGATAACCAACACAACTTTGAAAAACCTGGAGGACTTATACTTTCTGATTTTAAGATACACTATACAATTATATAATATTGAGTCCTATAGAATAGAATAGAGATTCCAGAAGCACACCCAAACATGCATGGGCAATTGATTTGCAACAAGAATGTAAAAGCAATTCAGTGAAAAAAGGAGAATCTTTAAAACAAATAGTGTTTGAACATTAACTACCATTTGTTAACTTGGACACATAATTCATATCTGATATAGAAAAATTAGCTCAAATGGATCATAAACATAAATGTGAGACTTCAAACTCTAAGACTAGTAGAAGAATGTACAAGAAAAAATTCCTCACAACTTTAGCAGGCACAGATTTCTTAGACGAAATACAAAGAACACTAAGCAGAAAAGGAAAAAAGGACATATTATACTTCTGTTCTTCAAACAACACTGTTAAGGCGGGGTAAGGTAATTTCACACAAAGAAAATATTTGCAATGCATTTATCCGAAAAGGGACATAATTGTTTTCAGAATATATCACTTAAGACAACAATAAGACAAATTATGCAAATAAAAATGGACCGGTGATTTAACGGGCAGCTCATAAGAGATGTATAAATTGTCAATAAGCATGTGAGAATGTTCTCAGCACTATTAGTCATCAGGGACATGCAAATTTAAACAGTGAGACAGTACTTCACAACTACTAGAGGCTAAACATGAAATATTGACAGTACCAAGTGTTGACAAAGACATGGAAAAAGGGTAATTCTCATTCATTGCAGGGGAGAATATAAAATGGTATAATCACTCTGGGGAAAAAAGCCTGGCAGTTTTTCATAAAATGAAAAATAGAATTACCATGTGACCCAGAAATTCTACTTTTAGGTATTTATCTAAAAGAACTGATGACCCAAGTCCATGAAAAAAACAGTACATCAATGTTCACAGCCCCTTTTTTCATAATAGCTAAAAATGAAACAATATAACTATCCAAAAATAGGTGAATGAATAACCAAATTATGATATATCTGTACAATGGAAGGCAATTCAGCAATTAAACAAAAAGAACTACTTATAGGTAGAACAACATGAACAAATTTCAGAAGCATTATGATAAAAGAAAGAAGCCAGATATAAAAGGGTATATACTGTGTGTTCCCACTCATATTTGCTTTCTGAAGAGAAAAAAACTAATTCATAGTGATAAGAATCAGGTTTGCAGTTGTTGAGATGGATGATGTAGAAGGATCGATCAAAAGGACATGAGGATACTTTCCGGGATGATAAAATTATATCTTGAATGTGATTACATTCAACAGATCCCTATATGCAAATACCTAT
The DNA here is from genome assembly GCF_011764305.1 of Mustela putorius furo. Classification (NCBI taxonomy): domain Eukaryota; kingdom Metazoa; phylum Chordata; class Mammalia; order Carnivora; family Mustelidae; genus Mustela; species Mustela putorius. The sequence continues at coordinate 12,148,834 of NW_025422060.1, forward strand.
ATCTTGAATGTGATTACATTCAAGATATAGGTATTTGCATATAGGGATCTGTTGAAACTACAGGTGAAGTTTACTTTATGAAATTATGAAATAAAAATCTCTGTTATATTAAAAGTCTGAAGGTTCCATGCAAAGACAGGTTGAGTTCTCTAAAGTCAAGTCAATAAATAATTCAGCTATCCAATAAATAATAAATAAAACTAAAATAGAGAAATAAAAATTATTTTGAATGTACCTGTTATAAATATTAAATAGGATATTTAATATTAAAATTCGATTGCAGTCTTATGAGATTCACATGTCTGATTTTGTGGAGAGATAAACAGTAAGTAGTATTCTGAACTTACTGCATCTATTTCTGGAGAGGTTAGTAACTCCTCTTAGCTAACACTGGAGTCTGTAGAAAGTTTATGCTTTCTTCTCTTCACAGTATGAATGACTCTTTTGAGAATAATATTAATACTGAGATATATTAATGCTAGGTTTTGATTTTCTCTTCCGCTTTACAATAAAGCACAAATAATTAAAATTGGATATAGTTCCACAAAAGGAAATTCACATGTCGCTTGATATTTGTTATATACATACAAAATATAAACATAAAAATGCTCTTTCTTTCTTTCTTTTTTCCTTCCTTCCTTTCTTCCTTTCTTTCACTTGAGAGAGCACTGTGCATGCATGTGTTCTGGTGTGCAGGGTAGGGGGTTTGGAGGGGAGAGGGATGACAGAGAGGGAGAGAGATTTGTAAGCAGGCTCCACATTCAGCACAGAGCCCAATGTGGGGCTCAACCTCACCACCCTGAAATCATGACCTAAGCTGAAATCAAGAGTCAGACGCTTAACTAACTGAGCCAGCCAGAGCCCCTAAAGATGCCTTTTCTTTATATCTCATCTTGCTAAAGGAAAACTCATAGCCGATGGCAATTTGCTTTTCATGATGGTCTAATATTTACAAAGATAAAGGAGAAAAATACATTTCTTCTATCCATTTTATTCAACTGAACTAGCAAGGAAAAGCACCCCTCTGAAGATCAAAAACAACTGTGAGTAAGCCTCACATATCTCTCTTTCTGATCAATCCCAACAACAACCAAAATAAATAAATAAATAAATGAAGGAAAGGGAGAATATACAAAAGTTCTCTGTGAACCCTTACAAAGTCACAAAACTGTATTTTTCTGAAAATGTATCTCCCTGCACTATTTTCAAATAAGTTTAAATAATGTAATATTTAGTTCATTATCAAAAAGGAAAACCCAAAACATCGATAATCCTTAATCCACAAAGCAGTGATGACATCAGTCCCATACGATCTGGGAGACAGGAAGAGTGCACAGAAGAATGCATCACCTTGGGAGACCCGAGATCACGGGTAACTGCTCCGTCATTTCCCCGCTTCGCCATTTGCGATAACCTACGTGATTATCCAATTATATTAGGGATCAATCCATAGGCGCTGCTTTCTGATCTCATTTGTGAAACTTCCATGTCTGTATGAATCCATATGACCTCAGACTTTTTGAAAATGTACAGAATAGTCAACCCAGAACCATCACCTGCTTCAACTGGCATATTTGGTTAGCATTCTTCAAAGTGAAGACTTCAGAGAAGATAAAATTTCAGCTTCAGTTTCTCTTTCAGGAAAACAGAATCTTCCTTAACCAAAATCTAACATTTTGCCACAATGTGCTGCTAGGTGGTCATGGCCATGGCTTTTTCTTTCCCCTCACAGGTGACTCACTGAATATGAATGTAAGCTAACTCACCAACACAGCTATTGTGAAATTGTACTTGGACCTCAGTAATTTCATTTTAAACTTGGAATAGTCATGGTGGTTTACAGTGATTATGTAGTTTTCACACAGAATGTCTCATTTAATCTTCCCCAACTATATAAAACAGACACGTATCACAATATCCACGTTGTAGAGGGGTATAGATGAGGGATCTCAGACTCCCAGAGGTTAAGTTCTGAACATCACTTAGTTCAGATATGACAAAGCTAAAATTCAAACCCAAGTCCTCCCTTTTCCCAAATCCTGTACTCTTTAACAATCCCTGGTTTCTCTATGCAGGAAATGTCAATTTAGAAATGAAGGTGAGCTGAAGGCTAGGAATATCACAAATGTTTCATTTAGCACCTTCATCCTAAGGATGAAGAAATGTAATACATTAAATAAGACCAATCTACCAAGCTGTGAAGTGTTGGAATACCCATATATACAAAAATAGGAGAACATTCTGACCGATGCAAAAGTAAATCTTTAAAAGATCAATATACTAACTAAAAACCTTTCCCAGAAGGAAAATATCTGAATATCTCATAACAGAAAATACAGGGTTCAAGGTGAATGAAAAGAATGAGGGAGCTTGGTACTTTTCCAAGGTAGTGTCAAGGCTGGCCTATAGCCCAAAACTTGTGACTTAGCTATCAGCCTTTCGGTAGCATGGAAAGTACTTTCCAGCTTGACCAGTGGAAGTCTAATTCCCCATTACACCTCAGTTGTAATCCTATAGCAATTTATGTGCTAAGAAAACGTCCAGAATCTCTGAAGAACTGTGAGGTTTTATTAGAACCATTTGAATTGGTGATAACCCACCCTAGACATATTTGAATCCAAATTTCTGGATGGGACATGATACTTGAATTTGTAACAAGAAAATCCCACCCCAAGTTTCTTATAAACACTAGAGTTTGAGAACACCACTCTCCTGGACCGAAGTTTGAAAATAGAAACAGTATCCCCTATTCATTTCTTCTAAAGAAAACCACTTTTGTCCTTTGGTCATCACTTAACTTCTCACTCTTAGATGCCTCTTGTGGGCTCATCCCAGGGTAACTGATGAAATATAGACCATAAGGGGGGCACCTGGGTGGTTCAGTGGGTTAAGCCTCTGCCTTCAGCTCAGGTCATGATCTCAGGGTCCTGGGATCCAGCCCCACTTCAGGCTCTCTGCTCAGCAGGGATCCTGCTTCCCCCTCTCTCTCTGCCTACTTTTGATCTCTCTCTCTCTGTCAAATAAATAAATAACATCTTAAAAAAAAAAAAGAAAGAAAGAAAGACTATAGAGTGGGTGGGAACTCTGAACTGGGAATGTGGGGGTTCGGAAAGCCCACTACTACCCACTTTTAACCCTATACTGATGTGGGTCTGACACTTCCTGACCATTTTTCCAGACAACTATAAAGCCCCCCACTCTTTTTTTTTTTTTTTTTTTTTTTTTTCAGAAAATAAGAAGTTCACTACAGTCCTTCCATACTCTGAGTTGAATATTACCAGCCACACTAAGTACATTTAATCTGGAGCATTTCCAAGAGCTCACCTGGACAGGATGAAACAAATGGATTAAATGTTGGGACTGGACTGTTTTGGTTTGGCTTCTAAACCAACTAGCTGTGCATTCTTGAAAGAAAAATTCAATAGTGGGTCCTTACTTTCCCTCATTAAAAAAAAAAAATAAGTAATTAAACTGGATTTGTGTTTTGAACTTTCTGACACACCATAAAAACACATTTATATCAATCATGCATGCACATGGATATTGCAAACAGGTTTCATGAGGTGACACCAAATTTTGTATGATAAACTGATACTTTCTATTCTATTCTTTTCTATTCTGTTCCATACTTTGAACAAATATAGATAGTAACCTAGTAAGTTAACTTCATGACTCACTAATGAGGCATGAATGTTGCAATGTTTGAAAAACATTGGACTGTTACATGGGTTTTTGTCTAATATTAAAATAGAAAAGTCATCAAGTACATTTCTCTATTCTTTCTTATACCTTAAAAGTCTCCTTGTGATGGGATGCCTGGATGGCTCAGTTGGTTAAGTGGCTGCCTTTGGCTCAGTCATAATCCCAGTGTCCTGCAATCGAGTTCCACATCAGGCTCCTTGTTCGGCGGGGAGCCTGCTTCTCCCTCTGCCTCTGCCTACCACTTTGTCTACCTGTGCTCGTGCGCTCTCTCTCGCTAACAAATAAATAAATAAAATTTTTTAAAAAAAGTCTCCTTGTGGTAAGATTATTTTAATTCATATGTAGGAGATGCTAAAAGAATATAAAATTACAAATGAAATTAGTAAAGTTAGCTGGATAATCAACTATCTTCTTTCAAAATTCGAATATTTCATACTTTAGATAAGCAAATATGTAAAACCTAGTCTAATAATGCTACTAAAAAATTCTTCAGAATTTCTACCCAGAAACATTTTACTGGTTCGTTCTTTGCTTCTATTTCCCCAGGCACATCTGGATGCAGGGAGAAACTGTGATGAGGGAGGGAGTCAAAGTAATGAGCAGAAACTGATCTCTTTCCTCCCAAACACATATTTAGGAGCTGACATCATAGCCCCATGGCATGAAATACAGATGGAAAAGTAACTGAATTCAAGTCGGGAAATTGAAACTTCACTAGATAAAGACAGGAAAGATTTCAGCTGAGAAACTCACACCTGCTGTGAACTAGAAATCACCAGCCGAATATTGTCATTATTGCTCTGAAAATAACTTCTGCTAGAGCAATAAAATAGAATGAGGGCCAATGACTAAGCTTCCATCGGGGCTCTTTCCTGAGATTGTATTTTGTAGAGAATACAAAAAATCAGGTGACAACGGAAAAGAACGCATCCCTACACCTCCTATTTCCTGGACAGCCCCCAGGACTCAGGTTGCCTACAGGGTTAGTCCATGGGCTGGCAGTTGCCAGCACAACCCCCACATCAGTCCCTCCCTGAACAGTCCCCATGGGGCCACCAGTAACAATTCACGACAGCCAGTCAGTCACAATAGGAAACTGAGACAGGCTCCAAAATGGTTAAGTTGAATGTGCCATATGGCTTCCTGGGTCTGTCATCTGATTGCTGCTTAGAATACTTGACTATTAGGCCGATGAGTTCACCCTGCAGAAGGCACAGTGGTCAGCCAGACTTGGCCAAGGGCAGTAGGCGAACTCCCTTGTCTGTGATTTCGACCCTGTCTGGACCAGACAGAAATCAAAGTAATGATTATCACCCAGAGAGGCAGATTGAAGAGTCTTTTGAGTTTCCAATATCAGGGCTCCCTTCTCTTTTTGTCAAATATCTTTTCTTGTATTGTCTTTCTTTTTATTTATTTATTTGAGTGAGAGAGAGAGGGGGAGAGCGCACAAGCAGTGAGAGGAACAGAGGTAGAAGCAGACTTCCCACCAAGTAAGGAGCCCAGTGTGGGGCTCCATCTCAGGACCCCAAGATCATGACCTGAGCCAAAGGCAGATGCTTAACTGACTGAGCCACCCAGCCTCTCAGTGTTTTCTTTATCAGCTTCTTTTTCTTCGTTGTTTGTTTCTTCCCTTTTTCTCACCTTTCTTTTACTTTACCTGTATCTTATCTTTCTGAAAACCTTTTTTTAAAATTAAAATTTAACTTTAATATCATTCCTGCCAGATTATTGTGGTTGCTCTTAGTTCCTACTGCACTTGCTACTGCCTTATAAGTTAGTGTGGTATTAGTGAGATTGCTTTCGTCATTACAGAGCTATGTCTTACTTTGTACATCGTAAGAGAGTTCCATATTTTCAGCAGGCCCTACCAGCACGTATGTTATCTAAGACACAGCCAGTTTATTCAGGCAGCAAATTAAACTTGTGTTCATAGCTGATTAGAGCCAGACGACATCTCAGAGATGATCAAATCCAATTTCTTAATTTTACAGATGAGAAAACTGTGGCCCAAAGAGTCCAAGGGACTGACTCCAAATCTTAATCTAATATTCAGTGTGGTTTGGGCCAAATATATGAGGCACATAAAACTACAGAAGTATGGAAAATTGTGTGCACACTGTAATTTCTTAAAAAGCCAATTTTGGTCATTGGATGTTAAACACCTGGACAAAGTCCAGTGATGCGTCAATCGTTTAACATAAACGATGGTAATTGCTAGGGATTCAATTTCCTATGTGCTTGAGCTGGATAATAAACTGTCTCCTGGAATGGAGCCCTCAGGAAAGAAAAGTGCATGAATCACTCACACTCAGGATTCTGGAGAAATCTAAAGCCATACTACCTAAACACAGAACTTAAACTAGCAGAAAACAGCAGTTTTGCATGAAATAAAGTATGGTGGTCGGGTACTCTGAGAAGAAATACATGAGAAATTGGGAAGGGATTCTGAGTGCTTAAAGTTAAAGTTCTTAAAAATAAATACATACATTTTTATTTATTTATCTATTTATTTATGGGGTGGGGTTTTTTTTTAAAGATAATCATCTAGGAGTCTTTAATTTCTTAAAATTAGTATTCAGTCTCATAAGTAACATTTTATTTTGATAGAATTTTAAACTTAAAAAGTTTTAAGAACTAGCTCGCAAATTCGTTTTACCGAGATTTACTATTTGTATATTGCCCTCATTGCTTTATCTCTGTCCCTTTTTCTAACTTACTCATTTACTTACCATCTGAGCCAACTGAGAATATTTTAGAGATATGGCACGTCTTTACCCCTAAAAACATTAATATATCATTGCTAAGAATAAAAACATTCTCTTACAGAATACTTACAATTATGTTAATTAGAAAATTTAACATTGAGGTCTAATTGCTATTTTTAATAAGGAAGGCACTGAAGTCACTGTACTCTTTTCTAAATTAGCTTTCATTATATGCCACAGGTTTGGGGATGAAGCATTCTCATAGTACGTTTTTTCAATGGAATGAGCGAAACCGAGTATACAATGTTGTTCTGTTACCTGTTGATGCATTGGTTGCTTCATAGCTTATTAAAAAGCCTTCATAAGCAAGGTCAGAGTCAGCCACAAATTTAAGCATTAATGAGTTGGTACTACTGGTAAGAGACGGTGGGATTGATTTTCCACAGTATCTGTTTCAAGAACACAGATTTTAAAACTTTTAGTATACTTGAAATGATGCACCAAAAATTAGGACATGTAAAAATAAGAAATAATAACCCCCATTAACCTTGAAAAACAAATATATTTCAAACCCAAAACATCTACAAAGTTGCTGAAGATCGTCCTAGTCATGATTACTTCCCTGAAATGGTTAAATGTGTATACTGAGCTGTGTGGCTTGCCATGCATAAGAAGTTTAAGGAAATGAGAAGTTGCAAGGTATACAAAGTCACTGTATAGCATATTAATGAAGTTATTAATAATAATGTAATAAAGTTATACAATAAAGGGAAAGCATAGACCATAAACTCATAGAGCACAGACTCTAGCATCAGCTCCATCATTTGGAGGCATTATGACTTTAAGCAGATCACTCAACCCCAATGCTTCAGTTTTCTCATCTCTAAAGTGGGGATTACGATAGCATTTACTTCATAGAGTTGTTTTTAGAATTTTATGAGTTAATATACTACATTTAAGAGGGTTAGAACAGTGCCTAGAAAAGTGAGCCCTATAGAGTGAGCCCTATATAGGGTTCCTATATAGGAGCCCTATAATACATAAAGAGGTATTATCTTTAAACAGCTGCCCTATGTGGAAGTAAAAGTTTAGTTACTGAGCCATGTTAAATTTTTGCTAAGTAGAACCAATTTTACTCAGAAGAAGAAAGTTTTAAAAGAAAAAATAAAGAGGGAGAATAACACTAGGAGATTAAATAAAACACTATGATATAAAAATGTACTATGAGAATACCTCATCTCTAAACCCGTGGCACATAATGAAAACTACTTTAGAAAATAAATAAGAAAATTATAAATAAAGGGAAAATGTTTAAAATGGGTAAGAAAAAAGAAAACAAAATTAAGAAGAAATAAAAAATTAATCAAGAGATTTCTATTTCCAAAAAAGATGTAGTAATAGGGGCTGGATATAAAACCTGTCATCTGAAACAACTGACAATCTGGTCTGGACAAAAATATACAAAGCAGTGGATCTCAAGATACTGGATATCAAGCAATGAAGGACAACGATTCTTCAAAGACAATAAATAAGTGAATTTGAAAGCAGAACCAGAAATGATCAAGCTGTTTCCAAGAACCTTAATACATTTCTAAAACAAAGTTCAACATATATGGAATTTAAGAAACAAATGAGCAAAGGAAAAAAGAGAAAGAGTAAAAGAAATGGAGAGAGACAAACCAAGAAACAGACTCTTAATTATAACAAACCAATGATTACGAGAAGGGAGGGGGAGAAGCAGGACGGATTAAACAGGTGATGGGAATTAAGGAGTACACTTGTGATATGCACCGGGTGTTCGGGTGTTCGACAGAAGGACTAAATCATATTGTACACCTGCAACTAATATTACACTGTATGTTCACAAACTGGAATTAAATTAAAAAAAAAAAACACAAAGCTCAAAAACACATACAGAAATGCAATCATGTTCACTGCACAAAAACACAAAATTGGAAATGTCTGGCATCCTATTGAATATTACCAGACATGAAAAGGAGGAACGTAGAACACATAATGAGAAGAAAAATTGATCAATCAGAACACCAAGAAATGACAAAGATGACTGAATTAGCAGATAAAAACATTAAAATAGTCATAACTGTATCCCAGAGATTTAAGAAGCTAAAGGAAAAAAATTAATGTGTAGAGACAGGGAAGATATAAAAGATGATCCAAGTTGAACTTCTAGAAATGAAAACTATAATGTCTAAGATGAAAAATACACTTTGTAGGATTTATAGCAGAAGAGATATTTCAGAAGAAAAGATGGTGCACTCAAATACGCAGCAATAGAAACTTTCCAAAATGAAACACAGAGAGAACAAGAACTCAACTCAAATGAGCAGAGTTCATCAGTAAGCTGTGGGACAATATCAAATGGCCTAAGATACTTGTAATCAGAGTCCCCAAAGGGAAGAAGAGATAGGAAAATTATTTCAAGAAATAATGACCAAAAAATTTTCAATTTGATGAAACTATAAACCCTCAGATCCAAGCTCAACAACAACACAATTATGCTAAGAAAAGCCAGACAAGAAAGGAGTACATACAGTTTAATTCCATTTTTTATACAATTTTAGAATTTACAAACTAATTTATAGTTATCAAAAGGTTGGTTGTTTCCTGGAGATGGGGATGAGACAGAGGTGAGGAATTATCTTGATTTTGGCAATGCTTTTATGGGTATACACTATGTCAAAACTTAATTACTGAAGACCAAGACTACAGAATAGTCAGTAGCGATACAGAAATGGTCATGGAGGAGCGAACATGTTGCTCTCAACTGGTTTTTATAACACAACATGGTCGATTTTAACATTCTTCACTGCAGTCGGGAAGCAAATAAGCAGGAAGTTCTTTGCGTGTTAAAAGAAAATAAAAACAAAATATTTTTACCTCCCAAGAGATGTCTCAGAACCAGTGTCGTAAACTTCCAAGTAGTCACTTGTGCAATTGTAATGAAATTGCAGATGAAACACCCTGAAGATCAAATGAACCAGGTGGCCGGGTTGGACTAATATATGCCAGGTACAGCTGATGCCATGAGGGTAGATATTTGGATGGCCAGGACTTTGAATGATTCCTGTTGACTCTGTCAGAATTTTTCCACATGCTGTCGAAATAAAAACAATAATCATTATTAGAATAACTAACCAACAAGCTACCCAGAATTCAAAATAAAATAATCTGATCAGGGCGCCTGGGTGGCTCAGTGGGTTAAGCCTCTGCCTTCGGCTCAGTTCATGATCCCAGGGTCCTGGGATCAAGCCCTGTGTCGGGCTCTCTGCTCAGCAGGGAATCTGCTTCCTCCTCTCTCTCTGCCTGCCTCTCTGTCCCCTTGTGATCTCTCTCTGTCAAATAAATAAATAAAATCTTTTAAAAAAAAATCTGATCATAACCTCTTAAAAACTGAAAAAGAAATATGTTCCTCATATGCCACTTAAGATAACCTAGTTTTTCTCTTTTATTAGTAGAAATCAGTTAACTATTGATACGTACTAATTAGGAAATATATTTTTTCTTTGTCTTTTGAGTGTACTTTAAAATTTTTACAATGTTAATGACTACACATCTACAGCGCAGATGAATTTTCTATAATAATTTATTACTGCTGCTTACTTTTTCTGTCCAAAGGCAAAGTAGGAGAAAATGTCAGTATCTTACCCAAATCTGCAGAACTGAATTTGGCCATGAAACCACGATTTTCAGTAGAAGAACTTTTCACGAATATGACATAAAGAAAATTGTACACAGATGTTATAAATGAAGGTATGTCTGTGCCACAATATTTTTTATTTTCAGGAGAACCCAAAATTGGACTGCTACCAATCTGAGTAAACAACAGCGACAAAAAAAAGGTATATTCAAGTTTATTTTGTTAGATATTATTTTGGAAAACTGCTTTTTAAAATTAAATTCAAAAAAGAATAAAAAAATTAAATTAAATTAAATTATTTAACATATAACATATTGTTTTCAGGGGTACAGGTCTGTGATTCATCTGTCTTACATAATACCCAGTACAACTTTTTTTAAGAATAATTATTTCTTGAAAGATATTATTAATGTCATAAAATAAAATTTTAGTCACCCCTAAAGAAACTTCATACTTTTTAGTGATCATTCCCCATTTCCCTCAAACCCCAGGCTCAGAGAGTCCACACTGGACATTTCAAATAAATAAGATTACACACTACTTGGTCTCGTATGACTAGCTTCTTTCATTTAACCTATTTTCAAGATTTATCCATGTAAAATGTGTCCTTTCTTCATTCCTTTTTATATCCCACTGTATGGATAAGCCATATTTTAACAATCCATTCATTAGTTGATGGATATTTATATTGTTTGTTCTTTTTGGCTACCAAGAATAACAACTGTAGTCATTTATGTATAAATTTTCGTGTGGACATATATTTTCGTTTCCTCCAGGTATACAGGTAGTAGCGGAACTGCTTGGTCAGATGATAAATGCTAACTGCTGGCTCATATGCGTAACTTCTTGTGGAACTTGCAACTGTGTTCTGAAGTGGCTGTACCATTTTATATGCTCACTAGCAGTGTGTAAGTGTAAGAAGTTTCCAGTTTCTCTTGATCCTTGCCCATACGCTCTATGTTGTGGCTTCTGGATGATAGCCGTCCGCTTACTTGTGAAGCAGTACCTCGCTATGGTTTGATTTGTATTTCCCTGAAGATGAATGATATTCAGCAACTTTTTATGTGCTTGTTGGCTATTTGTGTTTATTCTTGGAAGAAATATGCACTTAGATCCTTTGCCCACTAAAATTAGATTGTTTTTAATTTTGATGAAGCCCAATTTTCTATTCTTTTCTTTTTTTGTTCTTTGTGTCATATCTAGAAGCCTTTGCCTAATCTAGGTCCTAAATACCCTTCTGTTGTCTCCTAAAAGTTTCACTGTTTTAGCTCCCACGCTTAGGTCTATGATCCATTTTTAATTAATTTCTGTGTATGGTGTAAGGAAAGGGTCTACTTTCACAATTTTGTATGTGGTTACTCAGCACCATTTGCTGAAAATACTATTTTTTTTCCCCATTGAAATGTCTTGGTGACCTTTCAAGAATCAGCTGGCCATACAGGAGTGGATTTTTTCTGTATTTTTAATGCTTTCCCATTTTTTCCGATTTTTGTCCTTACTCAAATAATACACTATTATTACTGTCGCTTTTTTCTAAGTTTTAAAATTGGTTAAATGTGAGTCTTCTAACTTGGTTCTTCTTTTTCAAAAATGCTTTAGTTATTCCATCATTTCTAGATGAATTTTGCAATCAGCTTGTGAATTTCTGCAGAACATGCCAGTTGGGATTTTGATAGGGATTAAATGGAATCTTCAGATATGTTTGGGGAGTACTGCCAACTGAACAACATTAAGTCTTCTAATCCATAAACATGGGATGTCTTTCCACTTATTTAGATCCTTAATCTCCTTAAATAATGCTTTAAGACTATATGTTTTATACATCTTTTTAAAGACGCATTTCTCAATATTTATTCCTTTTTATGCTATTGTAAAGGGCACTGGCTCCCTGGTTTCATTTTCAAATTGTTCACTGCTAGTGTGTAGAAAAAGAAATAGCTTTCATATGTTAATCTTGTATCATGCAATTTGCTGGATATGTTGGTGTGTGTGCATTCCTTCTAAATGTATGTATGTATGTATATATGGGTTCCTTATGATTTTCTATATATAAGATCATGTTATCTGCGAAGAGAGATAGTTTTACTTCTTCCTTTTCATTCTGAATGCATTTTCTTTCCTTTCCTCGCTTAATTGCCCTAGTTAAAATCTCCAATATAATGTTGAATAGAAGTGGTAAGAACAGACATCTTTTTACTGATGATAAGGGCAAAAGATTTAGTATTTCATCAGTAAATATATATATATATATTAGTTGTGGACTTTTTATTGATGCCCATTTCTAGTTTGTTGTTGAGCGTTTTTATCATGAAAAGACACTGGATTTTGGCAACATGCTTATTCTGCGTCTACTGAGGTAATCATGTGGAAGATTTTTTCCTTTATTTTTATTTATCTCTGGGGATTAATCCCACTTAGTCATGGGGTATATTCCTCTTTACAAACAGTTTTGTTTCCTATAACTGATCCGAGGATACTGTGACATCATATTTTCAATAACATTCAACCAAATACAAGTATTCAAAGGTGTTTTACTCTTACCTCAATATAATCTCTATCACAGTGGGAAGAATTTCCAATTTCAAAGGCAGTGAAATTGAAAATAACTACTTGGCTTTGGGGCTGGCGGATGGTCCACCTGCAGATCCTCTCTGCCGGATACACGTTAGGATGAAAAGGTGAGCGAATGAACCCTTCTCCGGTTAATTCTCCTCCACATGCTGTAAATATGAAAATGATAGTAGCGTTTGTTTAGATAAGTGATTCTTGCCTTCACTTTTATTGCAAGGTTTAGTTCTGCATAGGAATATAAAGGAATGAGATATTACTCTTAGAATTTTTTCCTCGCCATTCAAAGACATAAAATTACTAAGTTATTTCAAGAAATTAAAATGTTACAGACAAATTAGAAACTTAAAAACTGAGGCATAAATTTTCTTACCAACTTGATAAACAGCTCTGAAACTAGCTCTTACAACAGAAGTATCTATTTTAAGCCTGATCCAGATACTATTAGTAATGGATTTAATGTGAGAGAGGGTTTCACTGCCGCAGACTTTTCCAAGTAAGGTTTGATCATCTCGAACCTAAATAGAAAAACAAAATAGATCATCAACAAAATTACTTTGGCAATGGTGGATTATTTGGAGATGAAAAAATGGCAGATTCAGAATAAGTTAATCTAGTTTGGGTTACATAGGTTACATAATATTGGGTTACATATTCAGCACAATAAAAGACCACTAAATATTGATAACAAAATCTTAAGCCAAATAAAATCCAAAAGCATAAGAATATTTAACACTTTCTCCTAATAACTTCTACAATGTGAACAGGGAGATAAATTTATAATTTTGGATTATTTAGAAAATAGCAAAATATGAGAACATGATATATCAAAATAGGCAAGTTTTAGTCAAATCTGTAATCAAAGGAAGTCATAGACTAAACTGCTTTTATTATTGAAAGAGACAGAACAGTAGATAACAAAGAGAATTTAAAGAGTCAACTTAAAAAATTGGAAAAATATTAAAATGAGGGATAATAAAGTAAAACTAAAAGTAAAACCTAATAAATAAAATACAAAATAATGTTAAATTCAAGAATACATTCAAGAATTGTCTTTTGGGAGTAAGTTGGGGGACAGGGATATTTAAGATATATCTTTGTCAATAATGACAAAAGAAAATAAAGAAAAAACTAAAAAAAAAAAAAAACCAAAAATGAGAAACATGCTATAAATACCCAGATACTGATATATTCATTTCATATGAATGATAATTCTTTGTACAGTGCTATGCTAATACAGCTGAAAGTTTGAAATGGTTATTTCCAGAAAAAATATAAATTACTAAAATTATCTCAAAGAGAAGGAAAATATAATCTGAAGAGATAATAAACCCTGGATAAAATTGAAAACATTATCAAATTACTCCCTACCCCTCCAAAACTCCCAGAAAATGCTCTATCTCATCAATTGTTTCAAACTTTCTTTTAAGATTGTACTTAGAGAGAAAGAGAGAGAGAGAGACTCATGCACAAGTAGGAAGAGGGGCAGAGGGAGAACGAGAGAGTCTCAAGCAGACTCCATGTTGAGCACAGAGCCTGACACAGAGCTCAGTCTCGTGACCCAGAGATCATGACCTGAGCAGACATCAAGAGTCTGACACCTAACCAACTCTGCCACCCGGGTGTCCCAATTATCTCAAAATTTTATGGAATAAGTGATTGCCATAGATAATTTGTTCTAAGCCACCCTGAAACATGGAAGAATCTCCAACAGATTTTTCTCAGAACTCTCTTACTAAATTCCAACATAGTTAATACAAATGAAACTATGGATTGTTTTCACCTATTTGGATAGATACAAAAATCTTAAACACAGGTCTAGAAGAACAAATTTACTTCAACATTAGGCTTATGAACCAATCAAATATGAGAATTTAAATAATGCAAATGTATTTAAAATTATGAATTATAAATTACATCCATCAATGGATCCAATAAGATAAACCATGCATTTCTGTAGATGTTTAAAAAAAAATTGTTAGCATTTCTTTTTATTAAAAGCAAAACTCTTAGAAAGTTGGAAGCAAAAGAAAATTTCCTTCATACAATAAGGACCACCTGCTTTAAATCAATAGTCAATGTCTTATAAGGACCATGAGCGCAGTCCATGGAGTCACACAGACCTGGCCAGAGTCCCTGCACTTCCGAGCAAATTATTAAATCTAAGCCTGGCTCACGGGGTTGTTAAGTAAATAGATGAAACAATACTGTGAATTCCTCAGCAAAATGCCTAATGATAAAAAAATGTGAACTAAAGAATAGCTATTGAAATTCTTGACACTTTGAAAGGTGAAACGCTAGAGGTTTCTCACAAAATCAGGAATGATTCCATGAATACAGTATATTATTACTTAAGACAATGGTTCTCAATAAGTGTCACAACTACACATTTTGTTTTTAAGATTTTATTTATTTATTTGAGAGAGAGAGCACGCAAGCTGGGAGAGCAGCAGAGGGAGAGGAAGAAGCCGGCTCCTGGCATGGCAGGGAGTCCAATACAGGACCCAGAGATCATGACCTGAGCTGAAGGCAGGCACTTAACTGACTGAGTCACCTAGGCACCCCACAACTGGACATTTTGGAAATCTCTGAAAATATTTTTTGTTTTTGTTTTAATCAACTAACGCAGTAGTGGTTAGGCACTATTGGCATTTAGTGCCTAGGGACCAGAGACACTAAACACCCTGAAATGTGAGATAGTCACACACAAAATTCCCCTTATATCCTGTGTGAGACTCATATAAGGGACAGTTCTATTACTAAGTGTAAAATCTAGCTCTATTTTATAGAACGAATCTAAAATATTTTTGCCCAATTTTAATACACACTGGATTTTCCAAGATTATAAGTAGAGTATAAATCAAAGGAATTTTTTTTTTTTTAAGTTTTAAGTTTAAGTTTTTTCCCGGAAATCTGACAAGTGTTCGTAACCATTTCAGAAAATTTGTCACCAACCTACACAGCCATGTCAGCCTGGGTTTGTACTGTGGCATTCACAGTGACTCAAAGAGAAAATAGACTAAGCCCTCATTTTTTCTTCAAGTCTAGCTTGCTTGGGCTTATAACATAATGTAATAAGTAAATTTGTACATTTTTTACTTTATTTCTCCTAAATCTTATATTCTCAAATATATTTTTTATATTTTATGTGCATTGAGGTTATATCATCTTACAAATTTCATTTCAGAATAGAGAAATGGTGATAAAAGAAGGCCTTAAAGGAAACTGACTTCACCCCAAAACCCTCAACTCAAACAGGGGATTATGGGATATTTGTCAGTGGATATAACCTTTAAGTTGAGCCTTGAAGGATTATCTATCCAGGCTAAGGGAAATGGGCAATAAAGGGAAGATTTTTAAAGTTCTGATACTCAAAGCCAGCACGGACGTGGTAACACAGTTGTTCCAACCCACAACTGGTAAAAGCATATATAAATTTCTGGGAAATAATTTGACAGTGTGCATCAGGAGTCTTCAAAATGTTCAGTTTTGGACCCATTATTTTCACTCCTAACACTCTATCATAGGGAAATCATTCAAGATACAGACAGAGACACACAAGGATTCACATCAAAGTTGATCTATAATTACAAGAACTGAAAATATTCCAAGTGTCTAATAATAGGAGAGTGATTAAATAAATTAGAGTGCAGCCGTATGATCGCGTCTTACACAGACCTCAAAAATCACATGCCTCCCTACTGACTCATACCAAACTGGTTTCTTTCGAAGAGCTGTAACACGAATTTCACATATTACCTTAAAGTTATGCTAAATATTTCTCTAACCAAACTGTGAATCTTTGAAGGAAAACATCTGCCGCGCCTTTAGCATCTAACATGGAACTTTGCAAATAGGTATTTGACAAACGCTTGTTGATTCATTAATTTTAAGGCATGGTATGATGGTTCAATTTTTGTTAGCGAGACAAACCTACTAGTTCTTGGAAACCAGGAAGCAGGAAACACAGAGAAAGATACCACCCGCTCTCTCTCAACCTCCAGGGCTCCACTCTCCTCTGCTAAGACTGTAGTCTCTTGTATTTTGCCCATTAGAAGATGACAAGAAGGAAGAAAAACAGCCAAATAGCATCAGAGCAAGCTAAAGTGGGCCATTCCCCAGGGCCTCACTAATGAAATTCAAGGATTTTAGCAAGGAGAAAGGCAGCTGCAGTCCAAATGTTTTAAGAGGAACTTATAGGGCTCAAGGGCCCTAAACCTAGAAGGTACAATTGATTTTGGCAGCGTTTCTCTGTCTCTGTGGAAATGAAAGCTTATTAAATCTGAAAGCCTGTATTCTCTCTGGATCCTGGACATGACAATACCTTAACCACAGATCCTCTGAAAGAGACAAATAAAGTTCATCAAATGCTCTAAAGTGTCTCGGATATTGTTGCAGCCCACTCTACATTCAATATGTAGGACTCGTGAATTTGTACCTCCCCACAACAGCAGCAATAACAACAACAACAACAACAACCCCTTTTTCTTTTGTGCACAGGCACTAGGATAGACTGTATTATTTTTCCTAATTATTTACGTCCTTCCCTGTCATGGGATCTAACATCTCAGCTCATTGCCATGTGACTTACAATGCCACCCCACGAAGAATGAAAACTTATTCCTCCCATTGACTGAGCTTGGCCATATGGTTTGCTTTACCCAACACAATGTGAGTGGAAGTGATATGCCATCTCCAGGAAGAAGCTTTGGGAGTCACTGAAGGAGTCAACTATCTTCTCCTTTCTTTTCTTACAAGGTCAAGAGCCTGGGTCCCAGGGACAGATGGGATAGGGTGAGCAGATCAGCAGAACTGCCAGCGACCCCCAAAACCAACATGTTTACATGGGCAAAGAATAAATGTATACTGTTGTAAGCCACAGACATTTTTTTGTTTGTTATTGTTTTTGATTTGTTGTGTTGCTGTTGACTGTTATTATAGTATAACCTACTATATGAGATGATTTGTATTTAAACCTGGTTTATATTAACAAGGAGTTTTTCTTAACAAGTCAGGTGAAGCCATACCATAGTCACTTATAGAGGCATGACATCAAGTTCGTCCTTTATACTGGATCACATTTGCAAAGAAATGACCAGGGCTACTTCAAAATTCCAGTGTCTCTATCCATCTAACACTGGTTGTTTCAGGTCCAGAGAAGCAATAGATAGCCTGTGGCCCATGATCATTAGCCTGTGGAACAGCCCAGATGGCTTCTGACTTTTGCATTAATCAGACTGAACTAGTTCTTGAAGATATACTATTCATTAAGACAACAACAAAAACAGAATTCTTACAAAGGAACGATTTCCTGTAGAGAAAGTTAAAATAAACAAGGCCAGAAAAACACAGTTCATATGAAATTTAAGTGTGAGCTCTAGAGCCTAGTCAGCGATAAGCTTTAACATCTGGAATGGATCAGGTCCCAAAGCCCCATCTTAATGCATGTGCTTGTTTGTTTGTATCTGCTATGTATCCAGATTTGTTTTTATATAACAATTCCAAACATCTATTTAAAGTATTAAACTTTAATTCAAAGCAAACCAAATATGCTAGACCATGGGTCTGGTCCAACCAAGAGCTAAAGACAGAAGCCTCCCACACAGCAATGTTTAACGTGTAGCTTCCTGTGAAGTGAGCTTCAGGTGGAAATGCCCCTGAGCAAAATAAAGACTGGATCATGCAGACTAGTCTTGGGTTAATTTGGGTACATAGGAGGGGGATGTGGCCCCACTTCAATTAAGACAATAAACGGTGAGGGTAAGTAATGAGAGAAGCCACACAGGGATTAAAAACTACTTCCTTGGGGCTCCTGGGTGGCCAGTCGGTTGAGCACCCAACTCCTGATTTCAGCTCAGGTCATGATCTCAGGGTTGTGAGATGGAGACCCTCGTCGGGCTCCTCACTAAGCCAGAGTCTGCTTAAGATTCTTCTCTCCCTTTCCCTTTGCCCTTCCCTCTGGTTAGGCTCTCTCTCTCTCTCTCTCTCTCTCTCTCTCAATAAACAAATAAATAAAATCTTCTAAAACTTTTTATATTATTTCCTTATGCTATTGTCATTATGTTTCATGATTTCAGAGATAAATTTTTAAAGCACTTTATGCCTCACGAAACAGTGTCTCTTCTGATATCTCTATCAGTAAACCTATAATTTATCCAATACTTTTAAAAATCTGCTTTTCCAAAATCAGGAATCCTTGTCTAGTTTTACCGAGAAGTGTGAACCTACATGATGGCAGACTCCATCATGATACCCTCTCCTCCCTTTCTCTTCTCCCCAGCATCACTGTCAGAATCAACCTCAAGTTAACCTTCAGTAACCAATGACTGGTGCTCTGGGCTCTGTGCTAAGAACATTCTACTTGTTCCCCTTTGCACTGAGTATATCTGGGTTCTTCATGTCCATCTACAAAGACTTTACAAGGTCTAGCTCCTGCCTAAATCTTGTTTCTTTCTTTCTCTCCTTTGCAATTCCAGCCACACTAGGCTCTTCACAATTCTTTGAGTTTGTCGAGATTTTTTTTTTCTCAATTCATCTCCAGTTGAAATCCTCCTTCTCTTGACTCTTTGCATTGCTAACTCCTTCTAATTCTCAGACTCATTGTGCTGTCGTTGGGGGAGCTACCTCTGACCATTCAACTAACGTCATTAGCCCTGTTATTTTCTTCCAAAGGACTCTTTCTTTCTTTCAAAATGCATTTCCCAACACAGTTGCATGCTTGTTTGTTTAACATCTGTCTATTTTACACACCCAACCCCTAACATAGTGCCTGGCATCTAAGTTGTTCAACAAATACTTAGAGAATAAATAGACAAACAAATGGATAACCCCTTTTAATTCTTTTGAGAAGTCTAATACTACTATTCCTATTACAGATTAGGGAAACTGATGCCCACTGGTGTAAAATACCTTGCCCTTGATTCAAGAGAGAGTTGAAGCCCTTCAATGTTTCCCTGCAGTGTTGTGTTTATAGCAGAGAGAACTGGCCCTCCTCTTGATTCCTCTGAGTAGCTTGTGGCACTCTAGATAGATGCCCTTCCCTATAGCCTCTGCAGCTCACTTGTCCCATTGGGTCTGTAGTCTCCCCTATGAGCATGCAGCTCCTTTACACAGAGCAAGGATCTGTTCTGTAAATCTCTCACACCTCTGTAACGAGGTAGGGCTACCATCTCAGTCTTTTCCCTGGCTCCCACTACACCAACCAATAAAATTATTTCACCTGAGCAATGGCATATTTTGCCACTCCATTACAAAAGATCAGGATGGCCAAGGAATTGTGGAAAGACTGTGTTGACAACAGAGCTAAGAAACTAACTGAGTGTTTCTAACCTCTGCCCAAACTCCAGATCCAATATGCTGAAGAATGCAAACTACTGAACATCACTCCATTGCCCCCTTTTCTGGTCATCTCTGAAAGATATTTCTCTGAACTAAAATTAATGTCAACATGTGCCTAACTGGAAATAATCCTCAGCCTCCACTGGTATGTTTGTTTGCTGCAATTAACATTCCAGTTTCAGTTGTCAGAGGTCTTATTCTTTCTCTGCCATTTGAATTTTATTCTTAAGAACTATTTAGTGAGTCCCATCCATGAGACTTGAACTAGCATGTCCCTTTGAGGATAACAAATCTATTCAAGCAGACCAAAAGTCATAGCCCTCCCTCAACCATTCCAAGGCTGGAGCTGAATAGCATCAATGCCTAAGAAAAGCAAAAGGAAATCTTTTGTGAATTTGATTATATCTAAAGATGTGTGGAGATGTAGGAATGCTGTGCAAGGCCAGCTGGGAGCGCTGAGATAAGGAGTACCAGGAAAGAGGAGAGGGAGGTTAAAAGGTTCAGATAAAAGGTTCAGAGGGAAGATAGATCTCCAGTGTTTCAGCTTGTCATCCTCTCCTATGTTTCCAATTTTTAGTTCCTTCTTTAAAATTTTGAAGATTTTACCTGGAAGTTGAGTTTCATCACGTCTCATAGATTTTGATATCTATCTAGCATTTCCTCTTTGTTATTTTCTACATTGTCTTTCATTTCATGTTCTATTTCCTTCCTGAACCCAGTAACTATTTAGGAGAGAGTTTATAAATTTCCAAGTATTTGGATATTAAAAATTTTTTATTAATGACTTCTAGTTTCCTTACATTGTAAAGAGATAGGTGTGTAATTTCTGCTCTGTGAATTTGCTTGGATTAGCAAGAAGTCATCTGTCATTCAATGACACAGAGTAGGACATATTCCCCATATTTCAGACACCAAATTTAACGTAGCTTACTTTTCTATGCCATTTATTTTTGTTTGCTTTCTCCTTCTAAGAAGGAACAACTTCCCCAGAAGCTCTCCTATTTCCCCAGAAGGCACTTCTCCTTGCCCTTCCCTTATTAGTCTCTCTTATGAGGTTCCCTTTCCACTTACCAGAAGCCTTAGCAGGAAGAGGTCAGATGATTCAGGATTGGTCAAGGAGATTCTATTCATTTCTTTCTACATCTCATTTCAAGCCCTGGCCTTAGCATTATATAGACTTCTAAAATTATTATTCAGACTACTACTTGGATTCCCTGGGATTAAAAATTAAACTTTCATTACTTCTTTATGTGTCCTTCACTTAGAGTTCTGAGGGCTTAAATCACTTATGAAATATTAATGAGAGGTGCTGCTTTTTATTCTGGAAAGATGCTTCTGTACCATTCATTGATTTGTTCTATACAATTTAAAAGCTCTCTTAGACAAAAACAGATGAACTAACAGTTGATCTGTTCTTGCTATACTCATTCTTTTGTTACTGGCCACATTACATCACCCATGGGCAATGTGAGTTTCTAGAAGCAGAAGTTTAGTTGAAAGAGATATATAAATCCAAGAATTAATGCATAAATGTGTGCTTCATAATATAAAAAGAAAAATATGCTACACTGGGTCTGGGCAATACCACATTTATTATCTTCTGTAGTTAAATTTTATTCTCAAATAGAATGTTTACAGAGCTCTCTTACTGAGCAAAAAATCTTTCAAAAAATACGATACATGAAAAAGATATAGTAGGCAATAGTATCTTTATTTAAATATCTCCATTTAAAGGATAGATTTTCATGGGAACAAGACAACTGGAACCACATAATTAGAAGATGTAGGATTTTTAGAAATGCATATATTCATTCAAAAGAAAATTTCTTGTTATTATTCTCCCAGATCTCTCTAGAATTCCCTCTCTCACTTTTCACTCTTTCTAAAATTTTGGGTGGTCTTTTCTCTCTTATAAAGAGTTAATAAATGGCAAAAGCCATCTGATTTCTAAACCACCAGTGTATCTGAAGTACCATGACTCTTATTTTTATTCCTTTACTTAAATATTCACTTTTTAGGTATACCTTTTAAAAATGAAATCACCATTTCAGAGAGCAGTATTTTGAGTCATAATAATGCCATTTGAATTTGGTTCCAGAATCACTTTCTTCCATGCCCACTGTCTGAAGAACATGAAAAGCAGTAGATATACTTAGAAAAAAAAAAAGGGGCTCAGTTTACAGATTATCCCAATAGATAGATATGAGGTATTGGCAAGAAATTGGTAGAAGTCAGCATATGTCTATCTAGCATTCCACGTAGGTATATCTAAATCCTATTCTGATAACTAACTAGAGTTTGGTCTTTGTGACCTCAATTTCCTCATTTGTAAAATTAAGGATTTAAATTAGATGACCTCTCAGACCCTTGCTGGTACTAAAATTCTACAAATCGATTGTACTCCTTTAGGATGGTCAAGGACATTAGAGAAAATCTTTTCAATTATTCAAATCACGATACATGTCCTGTCCTCCTAATAGTGCTCTTATATTGTCTCCATCAACAACCTCTGAGGGAAATTTAATCAAGACTTTATGGGTGTGTGTGCACATCAGAATGTCAATACTTCAATGGCAAACCATGAAAGGGTCTTACCAGCTCTATCTGAACTGATAAGTTCAAGGCAGGAGTTGGAAATCTGGCCTAGGAAAACCTTGCATTTTTATAATATTTTAATACTTTAAGCTTCTTTTATCATTCACTGTCTTGATTTATATTCATGAAGTTTGAAGGAATAGGTAGGGTATCTTGTAGAAGAAGGCACTGAAGCATCCAGATAAAAAATTGTTCAAGGTTATACAGTCATCAAATGACTGGGCAAAAATAAGCACTTAGAAAAATTAACTCTAATCCCATTCTGGCCACATAATATTCTCCTATTCTGTTTTACAAAATTAAATGTTCCAATGCTTTATTTTTTTAATAACTTTTCATAATGATTTGGAGTTCATATAACTTCTTACTGAAATTCAATTAGAACATAGTGCAAGGACAGAGAGGGTAAATCATTCCAGATGCTTTGGCGACACCTTAGAGCCATAAGAACCCTACATAGTATCTAATACAAAGGTATGCAGATTTCCCTACAAATTAGAGTTAGTGTTACCTGTCTCAGAAAAGCATTGTGCATGGTTCCATGTTATGGTCCTGTGACCAGGGAGCCAGATATGGAATTGGGAAACTCACAAGGGCTTCTTTCCTATGGAAGGTGAGCCAACTTTTGCAGTCTTAGCTACACAACTGTGTCTCTGTTCTTATCAGAGAACAGTACAACTGAAACTAATTCAATTTCCAGCTCTCCTACTCCCCAGACATGTAACCATGAGCAAGAGACAATTTCTCTGAGCCTCAGTTTCCTCATTTCAAATAGGAATAATAATGGTTTTTGTGAGGATTCAATGAATTAACTCATGTCAAAGATGGTACCACATCCAACAGATAGTAGAAAGACAATAATCGTTATCTACTTAATTACAGTACTTTAAAGTTTAGAATAGCACCTGGTGCATAGTAAGTACTCTCTAAGTGTGAGCTATTTTCTTCTATCCTTAAAGTTAAAAAACAGATGGTGGAAATTTAATTTTTATTTACATAAAAATATCTGAAATTGCTCCACAATGTAAAACTTTAATGTATTTTATGGGATATTCTGGAAAACAAACTGAATGAATATACACGTTTACATCACCCTCTGAGACAACAATCTCTGGATTAAAAATATATATTGCTAAATCCAGAGAGGCAGTTCAAGATGGCAGTATAGCAAGATCCTGAACTGACCTCTTCCTATGAACACAACAAATCTCCAGCTACATGTAGAAAAATTCCCTCTGATAAAGAACTGAAAACTACCTGAATAAGCTTCTCCACAACAAAAGATAAAAGTGCCACACCAAAATGGGAAGGAGAGGCAGAGATTCATCTATAGGGATTCCCTCTGGGGATGGATACACTGGTAGGTACCATTTTTGGCATTCTCCCTCTAACCTGCTAGTGTTGGTAGGCATACCCAGCCTTTATATTCTGTACTCCATGACCCCATCTAAGCCAGCCAAGCAAGTGCCCCTCTCCCTGTACCACTACTACATGCAGCCCACCAGCTGGGAGAGCACCCTACTCCCCATGTGCCACTCCACCTTAACCTTGCCAGTGACAGCCTAGTGAATGCCCCACCCCTGCATGCTGCTTTACAGTGACACCACCAAAGCCAGCCAGCCAACACAGTCCATACAAAGAATGCCCTGTGAGCATCTGGTTCATGTGGCCAAGGGGGATTAGACCTGCATCCTAACATTCTTGGCAGGCTACCACTCCCAGGGTACTGCATAGACAGCAGACTGGAACACATTTCCAGTTTTGCTGTGAAAAAGTCCTATCTATCTGACATGGAGTTTTGGCCTGGGGAGACAGACTTCATGATTACCACAGATGTAGAGGTTATAGAGGTGCTCTCAGGAAGCATAGGTTGGGGGATACCATCTTTTTTATTTGATCTCACTACAGCTCACCAATACCTCCCAGAAAATAGTTCATACACTCGTCTCAAGCCTTGAAATTTACAACTGTTGCTAAGCAGACACATCTAGATCATTTGGACTAGAGCCAGCAGTGTCCATAATTGAGGTCCCACAGGACTATATATATTTTCATACCTTAAAAGCTGCTGCCTGAGGGTCTAGCTTCTAAATAGCCTGAACCTAGGTGCTGACCGAAATCCACCCCCTCTGGAACACTCACAGGTCTTGGCACACCCTCAACACCTAGGACCTACCAAGAGAAAAATCAGGCTGCTTAGCCAGTCATAAAGGTTTGAGAGACAACAATGGTTTAGGGCAAGGTTAAATGATAGGGTTTATCTCTTACACAAGATCACCCAACCAAGACTGGGAAAATAGCTGTTATACCTTATACATACATAGAAACACAGATAGATAAGCAAAACGAGGAGACAGAGGGATATGTTCCAAATGAAAGAACAGGATAAAACCCTTGGAGGGGGTGCATCTTAATAAAACAAAGATAAAGAATTTACCCAATAAAGAGTTCAAAGCATGGTCCTCTGAAGAAGAATGAATGAACATGGTGCATACTTCAACTAAAGTATAGAAAATATGAGAAAGTACCAAACTGAAGCCACAGAAATGAAGAACACAATAACTGCTCTGAAACATATGCTAGGAGGGTTCAACAGCAGATGAGATCAAGCAGAAGAGAGAATCAGTGAGCTAGAAGACATGGCAGTGGAACTCTTCCAAACAGAGCAGCAAAAGGAAAAAAAAAATAGTAATAACTTTAGCTTAAGGAACATATAGGACATCATCAAACAGAGTAATATTCACATTACAGGGGTTCCACAGGGAAAAAAGAGAGACAGAAAGAAGCAGAAAACTTACTTTGATTGATGAAAGAAATTAAAGGAGACACAAATAAATGGAAAGATACTCTGTGCTCATAGGATGGAAGAATTAATACTGTTAGATTATCCAGGTTACCCAAAGCAATCTACAGATTCAATGATAGACCTATCAAAATTCCAGTGGCATTTTTCACAGAAAGAGAACAAACGATCCTATGATTTGTAGGGAACCACAAAAGATTCTGTATAGCCAAAGCCATCATGTGAAAAAAGAATAAAGCTTTAGGCATTACTCTCTCTCATTTCAAACTATACTACAAAGCTAGAGTAATTAAAACAGTATAGTATTGCAGGAGAATCAGACATAGAGATCAACGGAAAAGAACAGAAAACCCAGAGATAAACCCAACTACATATGGTCAATTAATTTACAATGAAAGAGGCAAGAATACACAACGGGGAAAGGAAATCTCTTCAATAAATGGTGTTGAGAAAACATGCAAAAGAATGGAACTAGATCACTGTCTTATACCATACATAAAACTAACTCAAAATGGATTAAAGACTTGGTGTAAGGGCAGAAACCATATAGACTAGAAGAAAACATAGGAAGAAAGCTCTTTGATATTGGTCTTAGCAGTAACTTTTTGGATCTGACTCCAGAAGCAATGGCAACAAAAGCAAAAATGAACAAATGAGACTATATCAAACTAAAATGTTTCTACAGGGCGCCTGGGTGGCTCAGTGGGTTAAGCCGCTGCCTTCGGCTCAGGTCATGATCTCAGGGTCCTGGGATCGAGTCCCGCATCGGGCTCTCTGCTCAGCAGGGAGTCTGCTTCCTCCTCTCTCTCTCTCTGCCTGCCTCTCTGCCTACTTGTGATCTCTCTCTGTCAAATAAATAAATAAAATCTTAAAAATAAAATAAAATGTTTCTACAAACTGAAGTAAACGTCAACACAACAAAAAGGCAGCCTGATGAATGGGAGAAGACATTTGTAAATCACACATCAAATAAATAGTTAACATCCAAAACATATAAAGAAATCATACAACTCAATAACAACAAAAGACAATCCAATTAAAAAATGGGCAGAGGATCTGAGTAGACATTTTTCTAAAGAAAATATACAGATGGCCAACAGGCACATGATAAGATGCTCAGCATCTCTAATATGAGGGTGATGCAAATTAAAACCAGGATATTACCTCACACCTGTGGGAATAACTATTACCAAAAAGACAAAAAATAACAATGTTGGCAAAGATATGGTAAAAAGGGAACCCTTGTGCACTTTTGGTGGGGGTGTAACCACTATTGAAAACTACACAAAACTTCCTCAAAAAATGAAAATAAAACTACAATATGATCCAGCAATTCCACTTCCTACTCTTTAACTAAAGAAAAGAAAACCACTGATTTAAAAAGATGTATGCACCTCTATGTTCATTGCAGCATTATTACAATACCCAGCTTATGGAAACAACCTATGTATCCATTGATCAATGAATGGATAAAGAAGATGTGGTATTTGTGTATCTATAAAGGAATATTACTCAGCTATGAAAAAAACAATGAAATCTTATCCTTTGTAATAATATGGATGGACCTTATCAGCATTATGCTACAAACTTTCAGTCATAAAATAAACAACATCATGGGGATGTAATATACAACACAAGGCCTATAATCAATCATTCTGTATTGCAAATTTAAAAGTTTCTATAAAAGTAAATCTTAGAAGTTCTCATCACAAGAAAAAAACTGTTACTTTGTATGGCTATATATCAGTAAATACACTTAATGTGGTGATCATTTTGCAATGTATATAAATGTTGAATCACAATGTTGTACACTTGAAACCAAGGTAATGTGTATCCGAACTAAACTAAATATTAATAACTATTACTGTGGCACCAGGCTCAATGTACTTCATTTTACACCTAAGTCCAACTCTTACACTAAAATTCTCTGTTTCTCTACTATACGTATCAAGGAGGGAAGAGGGCAAGAGGTTACATAGGTTTTTCCTGGAAAAATAAATTGGGTCTAACACATGAGCAAACAAAATCGCCAGTGCCTCTCTGAGTTTATATAAAATGATTGTATCCAACAAATACTGTTTTGTCTCTCTTTCTCAATACTCTAATTTGTGGCTTGACCAATAATTAAGCAAAGGAAATACCAGGCCAGGCAAACAAAAGTGCCTTTTTGTTTCAGATATTCTTCACATTACAATCATTACACACACTTAAATCAGAGTTAAAGTTTTTTGAAAGAGAACATGCAGGCCTAATGAAAGGAAAAAACCTACTCTCTGAAACAAGGGTCACCCAATGCTTTACCTTAATTCTCTGCCACTGAATAGCTAGTTCACTTGGCAAATCCTTTTACTTTTCTGGGATGAGTTTCCTGGACAGTCTATGAAAACTATTTCTTATTAGTAAATCTCACTAGTCTTTCCTATTTGCATTCACCTCAGTTATTAAGGATCCGTTTCATAGCTTGTAATTAGGCATTATTATGAGTTCCTAGTCTCAGCTTTCATTTTTGTCCTTTGCTATTTCATTACCAATCTCCTATTTGACCATCTATAGATCTATTTTTGGCAGATTCTTTCATACTCTCTAGAACAGTTGTTCTCAGACTATAGCCTGAGTCAGAATGACCCGGGAGAGGCCAAGAGCTTGTTAAAACACAGATTGTTGAGCATGTCTGTAGAGGTTCTGATGCAGTAGGTCTGGGATAGGGGACAGAACTGGATTTCTAACATCCAGATCACCCAGGGAATCCACACGCTGCTGGCTGTACAACCTACACTATAGAATACAAAAATGTTGATTAACGTCATGAAAGGGCCATGGACAAGTCAAAGTTACCTCCATGTAACTCAGGGAACAGACACTCTGGCCTTCCAGCTCCACATGGGTGAAGTTGATCTGTATCTGTTCTCCCACGGGCTGCGTTATAATGTAGATGCACTGTCTGCTGTGAGTGAAAGGTCCAGACAAGTCAGAAGACAGAAGACCCTCTGGGTCTGTGTAGTTTCCTCCACAATGCAGATCCGCTAAAGAGCACAGGGAAGATAAGGGAAAGGTCCTGTGAGTGGCCATTCCTGTGACCGTCAGGCATTAGAAACAATCTTTAAAAATTGACACACATGCACACACAATCATATATCCATTTTATTCACCCTGTGAATAAAGACATTAGGCCTATGTCTCTAATCATGTTTTCAGTTTGACGTGTGTTTGTCGGACATCCATGTAGTGCCTAAAGAAATAGATCCAGACATGTGTGATCTAACTTCCCATCTAACATCCTCTTCTACATTTAGAATGTAGCCTAAATACCTTTAGGCTCTCCTTCATTCCAAAAAGATTTGGGGTAGCTTATAAAATATGTTACAAAATAAAATATAGGACTAGAGAATGGAATATAATTGAAGGAATAATGAACATCGAACAGCAGGGTGTGCTCAAGGGAAAGCTGACATGCACAAAAGTGGGTAGAGACTCCTCAGTCTACAGAAGGTTGGCTCTAGATTCAGCCTGAAGCCAGGGCAAATGAAGAAAGGGGGCCTGTGAAAAGATGTGCATGGTTACTTTTCCTGATATTGAAACCTGAAAGTTGTTTTTTTGTGTGAGTTCTCATCAGGGCTCAATGATATATTTAAAAATAAAAGCCCTAAAGTAAAAATCTTAGAGTATCTTATTGTTTGTCATTGGTTTGTTCGTTTGTTTTAGGGTATCAATACAAGCTCTAAGCATAAAAAGATGGCACTGTCCTTCACGTCCACGTGCTTTCCCAATGATCAGGTTACTTACTGGGTGACGTTAAGTAGGTGACATGGAAGCCTTGGTCATTAATCTGGTTGTCGGAATGAAAATGAATTCTGGCAAAGGGACCTGTAGTCTGGAGTGGTGGGACAGAGAAAGTGGTACAGAATTTCCCAAGAACAGGGTCCTGATACAAAGGACCATCTCGAATCTAAAAACAAAACAAAAGAATAACTAAGCACAAAAGGATCAGATTTTGACAAACCTCAGTCATTTTGTACATTGACTTCAAAAAAGCTGTGATTGGAAACTGATGGCTCTCAGAGGCTCTCCCATCACTATATACCCAATACTCAGTTGGGGTTCACGAAAGGGAAGTCTCCGCCTCCCACCATTCTTAATACCTTATCTCTGTCCAAACTTTAATTCCAAGCCTAGATGTATAATTTGAAATTTTCTCATGAACCTTTCTCAATGTTTAATTTCCTTAGTTTTCCCCCCCTAGATGTTGGTTTTGTAATGATAAATTCCTAGTAACTAAGAAGGAGGAAATGAATATATGCAAAGAAGATGGAAGAAAGAATACCAACAGTGTCGACTGATTCACAACTTGGTCTAGGTGTTCAGAAGGGTCAGAGGTAGAGAGAAGTGAAGTCAGGTTGACGCAACATAGAGACAGTTTAATGTGTTTTAGAGGTGCAATCCTAATAGTAACTGAGTACCGTGATAATGACAATATGACCTAAGAAATCCTTTTTAATTGTTGATTTTTTAATCTCTTAAATAATCATGTTAACCCCTCTATAATTCAGTTGTAACTGAAAGTTCTGTACTACCTAGAACACCAAACATCAGTGCTATTTTAACACGGCCAATTTGGCCCACTCAAATTACTTTTTCTATCAGCAGCAAAGTTCTGGGATAGCAGTATTTTATTCCTATATTTAACTACTTCCTCGAAATATCGTTGAGAAATGAGAGGCATTTCAATATTATCAGAATGATTGATAACTTTCTATTACATGTATATTCAGGAATTAATGTGGGAGTGGAAAAAAAACCAGACTTCTAACTTTAATTTGATGGAAAATCCATGCTACTGTTAACATTTAAAAGATTATGTTGCTGAAAATTTTCAGGGAGAGGTAGATTTTTCCAGTCACTCCCAAGGGTTTCAAATCCATTACAACTGCTAAATTACTAATGACTTTAACTTGTAGAGATCCCTGTTTGACAGCCACACCTTTCTATCCTTTATGAATAATTCCATAGCACTCCATTCTTCTCTAATGCACTTAGAAAAGCATATTGTCTTTTATCACTACAGCAAGGACTACTAAGATTTATGGAGACAAACAAGACAGGAGCAACATAGGAACTCAATCTTCTCAATGATCTTTTCAGTCTACAAATGCAGAGCAGCATTTCTGATATAACCATAAGCTCAAGGCCTTTTTTTTTTTCTTCTTCTTCTTCTTCTGTATTTTAATCTTTTACTAATGTTAAGCAGGAGGGGCACAGACAGACTTCTCTTCTCCCAATGACAGTTATCAATATATTCTAAGCTCACCCACTAGCAATCAATTTCAACACAATTGCTATTATTTTTCTTCACAGAGCACTATAGTTAGCTTGTGAAATAATGGGTCAATTACCCTAGACAACTGAAGTCTTGATTCTGCATTGGAAAAGATAACCATTACTGTTTCTTTTGTTAATTCTTCATTCCCTCCTTAGGGGACTGGGCTCCAGGAAATGACATAGAACAGTAAGGCAGTCTGTTTCCCAGATTCAAACAAAACCTAGAAGAACCAACAAGCTGACACAATTAAGAATAAGGAATTAACAAGACTTAAGACATCAGCTGCCTATTGAAGAATATATCTAACTACTGCTAGAAAATTATAGTCATCCACAGTATCACCAAACCATATTTCCCTGAGTTCCAATCAGGTCATGACATGTTCTATCCAAATATGATTGTTTACCTCAAGATAATCTTTGCTGCAATCATCATGGTGCTCCAGACTCAAGGTCCCAAAAGTAAATGTTATCAAGAGCCCAGGACTGGTTATTACTTTCCAGACACAATCTCTTCCTGGAGGATAGTTTCCAGGATATCCCGGAGATTTAATCGAACCATAAGTACCCATCAGTACACCTCCACACTCTAAAATAAGAGGAAAAAATAACTTTATATTGTATACAAGTTATAATTTATGTAGAGTTATCATAGTCCTTACTGCAAGAAGACAAGCTTTGTTGAAACAACTGTATGCTATTTGGGATGCCCTCGTAAATTAAGCAAGGCTTTCATTTTTCCAGTTTGATACAGTTATAAATCTAGGAATATTAGCTGATAAATGAATGAGTCACTCCTGCATTGCGCTCTGTGCTTATCAGCTATCACATGGTGATACGATTTTAAAATACAGTGCTGAACTGTCTGAGGGATGAGATGATAGACACTTCTTTTCACTTTGAAAGAGATTAACTTCTGTATAACTTTTTAAAAGTTCTGGTTCTTAAAAAGTTCTTCTTAACTCTTAAAAAGTTCTGGAACTTCTATTACCCCATGTCATTCAACAAACCAGATTATTTTATACATTAGAATAGTCAAGTGCTATGTAATTTTCATTTGAGAGGATTTTTTAACACTAATATAATTAAACTCTTAATTTTATAAGTGAATAAAATCAAATGTCTATGGGTGGTTGAGCCACTTGCCTTGACCAGGAATGGAGTGAGGTAGAGGCGGGGCCAGGCTTTGTGACACCCATGCTGCTACCACTTCATTAATTACCCCCCACCAACCCCCTAAAGTTGTATATCAGTGACTGAAGGAATCTTTTCTTTATTAATATTCACATTTATTTAACAAAGACTCTGTGATGGCTTATATGAAATACTATCCAACATCACTCATCATCAGTAAAATACTATTCAAAACCACAACGAGGTATCACCTCACAACTGTCCCAATGGCTAAAATTAACTACACAAGAAACAACAGGTGCTGGTAAGGATTCAGAGAAAGTGGAATCCTTTTGCACTGTTGGTGGGAATGCAAACGGGTGCAGCCACTCTAGAGAATAATATGGAGGTTCCACAGAAAGTTAAACACAGAACTATCCTACAATACAGCAATTGCATTACTAGTTATTTATCCAAAGGGTAAAAAAATACAGATTCGAAGGGGCACATGCCCCGATGTTTACAGCACCATTATCAACAATAGCCAAACTATGGAGAGAGCCCAAATGTCCATCAACTGATGAATGGATAAAGAAAATGTGGTATATATAAACAATGGAATATTACTCAGCCATCCAAAAGAATGAAATCTTGCCATTTGCGACGATGTGGCTAGAACTAGGTGTATTATGCTACCTGAAATAAATCAGTCAGAAAAAGACAAATACCTAATGATTTCACTCATGTAGAATTTAAGAAAGGAAACAAATGAACATATGGAAAAGGGGGAAAAAGGGGAAAAAAAAAAGGAGAGAGAGGGAAAATAACCATAAGACTCCCAACAACAGACAGTGGACTAAGGGTTGATGGAGGGAGTGGGTGGGGATGGGATAGATGGTGATGGGGATTAAGGAGGGCACTTGTGATGAGCCCTGGGTGTTGTATGTAAGTGAAGAATTACTAAATTCTACTCCAGAAATCAGTACTGCACTGCATGTTCACCAACTAGAATTTAAATTTAAAAATTTAAAAAGAAATACTACTGTAAAATTGAAAAACAGAGATGATAAATAAGAGTCTAGGCTGCAGTGAAAATAAATTGGAAAAAAATAAAATAGATGACATTTCTGATATGCATGATATACAATTTACACAGCTATGCAGGTTACTTAGACAAGTCCCGCTGCCAAGGCAATGAAACAAATTAGTTACATGATTCTCACTGTTCTTAATAAGAAAACACCTGAGTTGCTCAGAGGAAGAGGAGTTGCCTAAAATTTAGTAGTTAAATTATTATATGGATAAAAAAATTACAATATCATAAGCAAACCAAAATGTTAATGGTGTGCCGTGAAAAAAAAATCAATACATAATACAAAGAATTAACATCTCTGATATATGAAGAGCTTCTAAAAAGAGAGACATCAAGAGCTCACTGGCAAAAATTCAAAAGTCCTCTGTACTTGGAAAAGATGTTCAGTTTCACTCATAACAAGGGACATACAAGTAAAAACTTTGCTGAGATACCATTTCTTGCCTCTCAGAATGATACATATCCAGAATACCAAAAACAAATGATCAGTATGATCCGTGGTACATGGAGAAGTAGGCACTCTCGTATATTGCTGATGGGAATACAAGGTAGTACAGTTCTTACAGAAGAGATTATGGCAATGTCTAGCAAAAATACAGAAATTTATTTTTAGACCAAGTAATCACACTTTTAGAAATCTATTGCAAAGATACACTGGGAAAAATGCAATAAGACAACTTCCCAAGGATTCTGTTGCAATATAGTTTGGAATTCCAAAAGACTGGAAACAAGCTAAATGTTCATCAAGGGAGGGCTGACTGAATAGGCAGTGAGTGAGATATCCATGTAATGCACACTATGATCCCATTATGGAGTAGTCTCTAGGATATTTCAAGTGAAAAAGCAAACTAGCAGCAATGCATATTATATGCTACCATTTTTTTTTAAATTGGGGGAAACTTGATCATATGTGATTATCTGCTTATATTTTTTAAATGGAAGGGTAAATCAAAAACTAATAAAAATTGTTTCCTTTGGGAGAAGGAAGGAACAAGACAGAAGGGACAGGGATGAAGGTTAGACTTCTCTAAATTTATTATGAATTTTTATTTGGCTTTGGAAATATGAATATGTTTTACATAATTATAAAGTAAAATTCAATAAAATTCAAAAAGTGAAATCTTTAAAATCACAAACAAAATGAAACAAAATGAAATAACTGTTGAACTAACAGTTTAAGATGGAGAAGAGAAATATTCCAAGATGCTTTAAAACACTGTAAAGTTCAAATACAGAGCTTGAGTGCAACATATATTGCACAAAAAAGAATAGCCAAGGAATACTAAATGACTTTCAGTTATCATATTATTAGTAATAATATTAATACTGTTAATTTGAAAATTCATACAGTAGGATTAAGTAGGTAATATGCTGATGTCACTAGGAACCAGGATTTTTTGAAGTGAGAAGAGGTATAAATATAAAATTTAAAAACTTTAATTTCAATATGCAAATATATTGGAAGATCATGAAGAATACATGATATGCTTTTTCCTTAAAACTAATAAAAATAGGGGCACCTGGGTGGCTTAGTTGGTTGAGTGTCTGACTCTTGATTTCAGCTCAGGTCTTGATTTCAGGGTTGTGAGTTTGAACCCCACACTGAGCTCCATGCTGGGTATGGAGTCTACTTAAAAAATAGTAATATTTAGGGGCACCTGAGTGGCTCAGTGGGTTTGGCCTCTACTTTCAGCTCAGGTCATGATCTCGGGGTCCTGGGATCCAGCCCCGTATCGGGCTCTCTGCTTGGTGGGGAGCCTGCTTCCCCCGTCTCTCTGCCTGCCTCTCTGCCTACTTGTGATCTCTGTTTGTCAAGTAAATAAATAAAATCTTTTTTTAAAAAATAGCATTTTTTTTAAAAGTAGCATTTTAAAAAAATTTCTAGTTCCTTCTACTGAAAGATGTATAGACTTTGTTCAATTTAGTAGCAATAGCCACTCCTATTACCCAGATTATAGAATCTAAATCCCATTTCCCATTAGAGGAGTACAACTCTTCAGAGAAATAATTGGTTCCTGTCCCAACACAATAAATACATAGGAAGAACCTGGAACATCTTTCAGGGCAGAAAGCAAGGAAGTTTCCAAAGGTAACTAGAATAGGGTCAAAGAGGCTCAGAAACTAACTTGAAAGTTTTCCCACTAGCCAAATATGGAACATTTTATTTTTTTTTATTTTTTTTTATTTTTTATTTTTTTTTTTAAAGATTTTATTTATTTACTTGACAGAGAGAGATCACAAGCAGGCAGAGAGGCAGACAGAGAGAGAGAGGAGGAAGCAGGCTCCCCGCAGAGCAGAGAGCCCGATGCGGGACTCGATCCCAGGACCCCGGGACCATGACCTGAGCCGAAGGCAGCGGCTCAACCCACTGAGCCACCCAGGCGCCCAAATATGGAACATTTTAACATAGAAAAAGTCTAGACTAGATTATAATACATCAACTATGATAAAATATGAGTTCATATTTGGTACTAAAACCAACATGAAATAAAAAGAATAACAAGTAATTGTTCATTCTGGAGAAAGCTAGGAAACCAGGTAATTAATTTGAATACTGGAGAAAAATAGGGGGAAGAATCAAGCATCTATCCTACCTTTCTTGACCGATCTGTATGTGAGTGTAACCAAATAGTTGATATGGGAAAGGCCTACTCCATTGAAGAATTCCAGATAATAAATAAAGAATAAAAGATAAAATTCAACTGCCATCATTTTTAAAGCCCCAATTAATCTAAACAATGAGCCTATGGGTTGCTAAGGCCATTAGAGAAAGGGCAAAAGAGTAGCTTTCTAATAGAAAGATCAACCTGAGAAAATCAAAACACTCTAATCAATGTTGCAGTCATGACAGGGAGGCAAATAGACATTGAGTACCTCCAAATGTGAACCTTTTTGTCCCCCTAAACATTAAATTCAATTTGATCAAACCATTCTAGCAAAGTCTAGAACATGGGACAATATGCAAGCCAAACAACAGTTTCTGTAACACATCAATATGAGCAATGGTTACTATTTGGTAATAATAAGGAATTATGGTTTGTTTTAGTTTTCATTGTCTTCAGGCATTGAGAAGCAAGCAGTGAAAGACTGTGATCCTTCAGAGGAAGAAAGCACAAGCGGTGAGTCCCATATATTCTCCCTGTGTGCCTTTCCCAAACTGCAGTGCGGGACAGTGGAGTCCAAGTAGCAGCAGTACTCCTACTGGGTGAAATAAACAAAACTCAGGATTTGGGGCCCCTAGAGTAGCTGGGATTTTGGAATAAGGTACTATAGTGAAGACAGCTGCATGGCCATAATACCCAAAAAATTTATATGAGTTTTCCTTGGGCCCTTAGCTGAGTCTTCAGCTGCATGTACACAGGGGAAGACTACATTAAAAAGTATAAGAGCTATGAGACATAGTCAAAATCTCCAGCATATGTATAATCTGAGTTCCAGAAGAAGAGGACAGAGGAAAAATGACAGAAGCAGAGAAGGAAAACCATGCAGTCATCTCAATAGATTTAGAAAAATTATTTAATATATTTCCTTTTTTTTTTCATTTATTTATTTAGTATCATTATTTTTTCACCACACCCAGTGCTCCATGCAATCTGTGCCCTCTAGAATACCCACCACCTGGTACCCCGACCTCCCACCCCGCCGCCACTTCAAACCCCTCAGATTGTTTTTCAGAGTCCATAGTCTCTCATGATTCACCTCCCCTTCTAATTTACCCCAACCCCCTTCTCTCTAACTCCCCATGTCCTCCATGCTTTTTGTTATACTCCACAAATAAGTGAAACCATATTTAATTTATTTCAATATCCATTCATCATAAAAATTCTTGACAAGTTAGGAATAAAAGATGAGATGGCTTAAAAACATTCATAAAATCTTTGACACTTCTTCCATTGAGGTGGGATCTGTGTCTCCTCCCCTTGAATCTGGGTGGGCTTATGAGTGCTTTAACCAAATAAAAGTATGGCAGAAATAGTATGACTATGACAGTATGACTTCCAAAGGTGGGTCCGAAAAATCCATGCAGCATCTGCCTGGGTCTGTTGTAAGGCTTGCTCTAAGATAGACCAAGTGCCATGAAAGAAGATCCACTACCCTAAGACCACCATCAGAGAGGGGCTACGTGGAGGCATTCAAGTCAATAGTCTGGTTCAACTCTTATCCAAAAGCCAGCATTGATTGAGTGAGTCATCTTGGGTTTCCAGCCTAGTTGAGCCTGTAGATGACTACAGTTTCAGCCAACATCTAATTGTAACTGCTTGACAGATCAAATGATAATTGGGCCCTTTCCAAATTCCTGGTCCACAAGATCAGAAATATAATAAAATGATTAATGCTCTACAAAGCTAAATTTGTGGGTAATCTGTTATACAGAAACAGTAATTTGCAGTGAACTTCCTTTATCTGCTAAGGGTTATCTACAAAAACTTACATCTAAAACATTATATTCAACTGTTAAATACTGAACGCAATTTCCCCATGGGGTTGGGAAGGAGAGAATGATGCCCACTCTACCACTTCTGTTCGGTATGGTACTGGATATCCTAGCCAGGCAATAAAGACGTTAAGGAAAAGAAAGAAATGATAGTTACAAAGATTGGAAAGGAAGATGTTAGAAGGAAAACCACAGACCCCAAACAGTATCACTTAGGCCGAGTCCCCCAGCATGGGCTTAATACCTGATCTAATTGCACTTTCAGCCTCCCCTAGAAATGTAATCTTAATCTGTCAGTCAGGAATTTTCCACTTAGGGCCAATGAGTCTGCCACATGGGCTCTCTCCATCCCCCAAAGGAAGATGAGGTAATCTGTATGATTAGACCCTTCACCCTTCCCATTAAGGGAAGACCTTGTCTGGAACAATCTTTTTCTTTTGCTAATAGTTTCTCGCCCTATTCTTCTTCCTATAAAAACTTCTCATTTCATATAACTCCTCAGGGCTCCCCTCTGTTTGCTAGATGGGATGATGCCCTATTCATGGACTGTTTAATAAACCCAATTAGATCTTCAAATTTACTCCACTAAATTTTGTTTCTTAACAAAGAAAAACGCTCTTTACTCACAGATAACATAACTGTGTATGTAGAGAAATCCAAAAGCATCCACCAAAAAAGCTGTTAGAATTAATTAATGATTTTAGCAATGACTGGATTCAAAATCAAATATTTTTTAAAAATATGTCGTATTTCTATATATGACAACACATAACACATAAAATTGACATTTTAGAAAAACAGTACCATTTCATATAGTATAAAATATTAAATATCTAGAAAAAAACAATAAAATATGTAGAGTAAACACTGGAATCTATAAATCACTGCTAAGATAAATTAAAAAGATAAAGAAATACAGAGATAGTCCGTGTTCATAAAGTGATAGGGCTAATTTAAGAAGTCATTTCTTCCCAAGTTAATTATAGATTCAAGACAATACCAACAAAATTCCAGCAGATTTGGGGGGAGAATTAACAAATTGATTCTAAAACTTACAGGAAAATGTAAAGGATCTAGCATATTTTAAAAGAACCATGTTACAGGACTTACACAATCAGATTTCAAGCTTCAGTAGTTAGTTAAGCCAATGTGGCACAAGGACAGATATATAGGCCAATAGAGAAGCTGAGGAAATCCAGAAATAGATGCACAGATTTACTTATGAGTGAATTGGAGGTTCAGTACTGTTCTATCTACCTTTCTACCTGTTTAAAAATTGTACAGTAAAAAGCTAAAAAAAAAAAAAGTAGAGCCCCAAAAGACAAAATAACAACAGAAAGAACAAATTATCAAATGGTCATTAAGATAAGGAATACTGGGGCGCCTGGGTGGCACAGTGGGTTAAGCCGCTGCCTTCAGCTCAGGTCATGATCTCAGGGTCCTGGGATCGAGTCCCGCATCGGGCTCTCTGCTCGGCAGGGAGCCTGCTTCCCCCTCTCTCTCTCTCTGCCTGCCTCTCCATCTACTTGTGATTTCTCTCTGTCAAATAAATAAATAAAATCTTTAAAAAAAAAAAAAAAGATAAGGAATACTAAGGAAGGAACGACAACCTCTTCAAGAACATCGCTGCAGTAAGTTACTAGTAGAGTTTATAAGAACGCTGTTTGGTCATTTCATAAGGGACCCATTAAGACTCATGGATTTTAATCTTTCTTATTCATCCAAATTTTGTTATCTCTAAACACAAAATGGAATTCCAAATCATTTTATATTTATTTTAAAAGAATTATAAAAGTATGATACAATCCCTAGATCTCAAAACATTTAATGTTATCAACAAGTCTAACACTAAAAAGGAAAACTTAATGATTTCAAGATTTTGCTTGATTTTTCTTCATGTTTACATACCTGGTTGCTGCGTTTCCCATCTTATTGTAAAGCCCCTCTCACTTCTGAAATGTTCAGAATGGAGATGAAAATAGAGGGCATTGTCACTACTGAGGAAGTCATGAGGGAGATCAGAGCCACAGAATCTTCCAAGCTGGAGTGCCGCAGAGGACTCTCCATCGTGAATCTGAAGAAACTCGTGTGGACAATTGCTGACTGATTCTAACCGGAAAAAAGTGAAAGTGATACGCAGCACCTGAAAATGTAAAGGTCACAATGTATTGTTTTTCATTTCCATATTAATTCTAAAGCATTTCTCTCACTAATTAGGAAGCATTCATATTTAGTCACCTTTCAAGAGACATACCTGTAATTTCCCAATTATCCACAAATACATATGACAAATCTACAAATTCAATAACTTGTGTTAAAAATTGCTTAGGCTCCAGCTAATATAAAAGTATATCAAAAATCTTAATGAAATAGATTTTTAACAACTTTATTGAGGTGTAATTGGTATACAAAGAACTGTACATACTAAACATATATGATTTGATGAGTTCTTGGACATACTGCTAACACCTGTGATGCCCTCACCACCATCAATAGGCATATCCAACACCTCCTAGAGTTTCCTTGTGTCTCTCTTTTTTGTGGTGGTAAGAGCACAACATGAGCTCCATTGTCTTAACAACTGTTGAAGTGCATCATAACATATTGCTAACCACACGTACAGTGTTATACATCAGATCTCTAGAGCTTATACATCTTATGTAACTGAAACTTTATACCCATTGAGTTGTTACTGAATAGATTAATGAAATATATTTATCAATATTTCATTAAACTGTGAAGTCCACTAAATATAGGCCCTTCAAATGTATAGCTGACAATGCTCCCACATCAGTAAAACACATTGGACATTTGAAAAATCTACCTTGAGTTAAATGTAATTGACTAATATTACCATTCACAACAATTTAAATCTACCTTGAGTTAAATGTAATTGACTAATATTACCATTCACAACAATTTATTTCCCAGCCACCTGAATACCTTATATGTGTAGCATACCCACAAATGTTTACTGACTGCCTCCCCACAACTAGGGATGCTGATTCCTGAGGGTTCTCTGTACTTCTCAACAAGATACTAGCACACTGACAACCTTAGGTATAGACTGAGTAGGTATGTGTGTGTGTATAAGGTCAGCAAGACCTCAATCGTTGGATGTCATTAAGAGATGAGTAATACCAAGAGTGGAAGATAGGGAAAAAGTAATCTAAAAGATTCTGAGCATCCAGGTAGAAGAGCATAAACACAAAAATACATTTCCAAGTTAAAATGTTAGACTGTACAAACTTAAATATTATAATATAATTAATAAAATAAAAAAGATTTTGTATGGATAACATCACTTAAAAGAGCTAAACTACTAAAAGGAGGCTGTTGGATTTGATTCTCATTATGATCTAAAAACCACAACAGCATTTAGCTAATGAGAAAGGATATCAGGATATTTTTGAAATTCTGTATGAGGATAGTTTTAAGATTTGTTATCTAACATTGCATCATTTTTGTCCTTGAAGTAATTTCAATAAAAATCAAATAAGTGTTCATGAATAGAACTACTCTGATTTCTATGAAATTCCTATAAAATACTATATTATGTAAATTGTGGAAATAAGAAGATGCAAAATCACAATAATCAAGAAAATTGTCTTTTTTTTTACAAATCAATAATAAAAGTATTAAATTTTTTTCACAAATGACTTTTCTTGAAAGAAAAATGTTTTCAATGCCAGGAAATAGAATTCATGAACACTTAATGGGAGGAAGGAAATTCACACAACATACCCACTGGGAAATCGATTTTGGAGTTGATGCTATTGTGGGGCCACCAGGCCCCAAAGAATCCTCCCATCTCCAGGGAAAAACTGTGTGGTGACCATTGTACAATGACCCCAGTAACATTAGTTTGCTGGAAAAAGTTTACAGAATTTCAAGGGAAAACCTTATCTATTCAGACATACAAACTTCATTTTAATGAGTCTAGGAGTTGGCTGAGAAATAAATATTTGGAAAAGTCTGAGTAATGAATGCTGGGGATAAAAGCACTAAAAACCTCAGGGTCAGATCTTAATTTGAAGAGTGTTCATGCAGCCATTCAGAGTCACTGGAGTCAGTCAAAAGGCCTGGGCTTGGGTCCGGGGCACACCACTTACAAACCATGTGACCTTGGACAAATTCCTCAGCTGCTCCAGGCTCCCTGTCCACAAACTTAAAATGATAATAATAATTCTTATCTTTCAGGGTAGGGTTACAAGAGTTAAAATACAATGACACTATGTATGTAAAGCAGTTAACAGCACAATGGCACAGAGAAGGCTCTGACAAGAAAACCATCTTCATAGTGTCCCCATTTTGCATAATAATTAACAAAACACTGAGGGGTCATCTTCAAACAGGACTCTCTCAGGAACAACATGACTTTACAAATTCCAGGCTTGCAGCAGGCCAATCCCTACAGAGAATTATCCCTACTGAACAAAATGTAGAGTTGGCAATCAGA
Organism: Mustela putorius furo; assembly: GCF_011764305.1. Classification (NCBI taxonomy): domain Eukaryota; kingdom Metazoa; phylum Chordata; class Mammalia; order Carnivora; family Mustelidae; genus Mustela; species Mustela putorius. The sequence goes on from NW_025422060.1 coordinate 12,190,619, forward strand.
CAAACGACTTTGAAATCCAACTGGTCTAATTACCAGTTTAAAAGTATTTTTTAAAAAAGACTTAGCTTCTCTTCATTTCCATGATCTCATCTATAACATGAGGACACGATCACCTATTTCAAAGACTTACTATAATGTTTGAGAAAAGTGCACAAAATATCTAGCCCAAAGCTTGACACCTAGCAGGCCCTCAATATATAATGGTTGGATTAGCACCATAGGTATTTTATGTAATATGTACTCATATTGCATATTCACGGATACAGATCCACGTTTGGGCAGGAGATCCTGCATTTACCTTTCCCTCTTCAGTTCGGATAACCCAGAAGCAGTTGACATCATGTACGTAACCAACGTCAGGGCCCGCATAACTGAAACTTCCATTCATCCCTGAGAGGGACCCTCCACAAACTGCCAAGAGAAAGAAGATGATTTCTGCTTTACAGCAACTCTGCAAAGGAAGAGTCTAGGCAGCTTTAACACTGCTGCTGAATTATTGGAGAAGTCTGAGTGATTAATGCCGGAGACAAATGCCCTGCCATTCTTTCTTCTCCCCGTCCCCCTTCTCGTTGGACACCCTTCTAAGTCCCCCGGTTGTTGGAAGTCCGCTTGGTATCTCCTTATGACCACCATGAGCCATGCTTCTTGACACCGTGGTCTCTCACTCCTGCACCTACTACCCTTCAAATACTGGTCTGCCCAGAGTCACACTGATCACCCCGAGATCCCTCTTGATCTCTTCTTGTTGCCTGCCTCTTCTTGTTCTCTCTGACTCCCATTCTCTCTGCCTCTGTGTCTTGGCCCCCACACAGCTTAGTCCCAATCTTTAGTTCTTATCTCCTCTCTGTCATTTTGTATTAGACTCATCTCCTCAACCAGAAGATAGACAGATAACATGTGGAGATAGTTATTTTGTGCTCATGTCTTCATAGCATCTACCAGCCTCCTCAACACATAGTAAAGTCTCAATAAATGTGCTGATTCTGAATCAAGAGTTATACGAGGGGGCTGGAGTAGTCAGAAGAGGCTTGATGAAGAAGACTGAGGCTTGAAGGTGAAGTACTCCTGAGGAACAGATACATTCGGATGCAAAGCAAAGGAGATTTAGAGATGTCTAAGGAGAAAAATATCCCAAATAAAAGAACACAGCAAGGTGGTACATGGGATCAGGTGATAAGAAAAGACGTCTGGCTTGGAAAGGGAATATTATTAGGGAACTAGTGAAAAACAAGGTTAACTGGATGGGGTAAGTCCTGGTTATAGAGAATAATTGAAAAACAGTCCCAATCTTTATTTAACTGGTGGGCAATGGGGAATGACTGTGTTTTCTAGAGCAGGAAACTGACACGACTTAGTGCAATGTTAAAGGGAAATGATACAGCTGCTGTAGAGAAAACTCTCCCTAAAGAACTACACTACCTTAGCACATTTTGTTTTCAGGACAGACATAATAAAAATGGCAAATACTAATTTTATTCTTCCTTTGAAGGAAGGTTCTTCTGGCTACAACTGAGATAAATATTTACCTTGTAAATTCTAGACTACTGCTGCAAGGGAAGGCTTAGTTGTAAGCACTTGAACCACATGACAAGAAAGTAGAAAAATCTGAAGCGGGACTCATTAAGGGATGATCCTCTCATGCTGTGAGCATCTGTGAGCAAAGGAATGCCGAGTGTACCTTGCTGGGGAATCTGACAGAGGAGTCCAGTCCAAGAACGTGTGCATTCACAGCTGAAAGCATTAATGCCATCCACACAAGTTCCCCCATTCAAGCAGGGGTTGCTCAGACACTCGTTTATATTTTCTGTACAGTTGATGCCAGCCCAACCTGATTCACACTTACAAAGATAACTGGAGACTGTTTCCTAAGGAAAGAAAAACATAGCGTCATAAAACAAATGAATAGACAATAAACGTTAATCAACTCAAATAGCAAAGAAAATTAGTGTTAAATGATGTACATAGCAGCTGTTGAGGCATGAACATCTTCTGGTAGCCTAACTTGCAATGATTCATTGAAACGGTAATTGCTAAGGAAGGAAGAATAAAGGACTCACAATGCACTGCCCATTTAAACAGGGGTGGCTCTGGCAAATGTTACTGAGTTGCACACATCCATTTGGCCCATAACCATTTCCGGTAAACCCCGGGAGACAAGTGCAGAGAGGTAAGGAACCTGTTTAGAAATCAAAATGGAAGTATAAATACAGAACTCCTCAATTCAAACCCAGTAACAAAACTCAGGCTCTGTTGTCTAAGATAAGAAAATGCCAAAGTCAAGTCTGCCTATCTCTCGGGGCAGAAACACCAGGCATGAAGAGAAAAATAATAGAATCTTTTTCTAATTCTTATCTTAAAAAATAAGAAAGGCATTATGCGTTTCCAATACTTTATATACAAATTGGTACTGGTGCTGTCAGTCCATTTGTAATGGTTCTGAGTTGTGGACAAGTGTGAGGTGCACCAAGAGAAAGGGGAGTTTCTCATGGAGGGGTTGACAGCAGAAAAGGGTTTTCTCATGAAGATGGTATCTGTTGCAAACACTGTACCAATATGGACTATAAATAGGTACTATTTTAATCCCTGTTTATAGGTGAGGATAAAGCACAGAAAGATTAAATGCCTTGACAAAGGACACGCAGCTAGAATATGGTGGAACCAAGGAGAAAATCAAAATCCAAGCAGTATTTTTCTAGAATCCATGCTCCTAACTATTTCAGTATGCTGTTAATTATTTTAAAAACATTTAATAGTCACAGTACATACATACATATACATAGGTATGTATATGCATGTGTGTAATTTATATATAAATTATGTATTTTATATATGTAATAAATTACGTAATTTATATATATGTAAATTATCTCTATATATTATACACATAAATATATCATGTTTGTATTTTTTACATATGTATATAGATATATTACTTCAGTAAAAATAAAAGTGGCATTTGGAAATAGCAAGAGATATGATATGCTATTCAATAAATGAAGTTGGAGCCATGCATTTGGGCAAAAATATCAAGCAATATTTGATGCCAAAAGATCAAAGATCTTAATGTTAAAAATAAATGAAAGTACAAAAGAGCAAGCACTTGAGTTCTGTAGGAAAGGCCTAATTCCAAGAGGAGAAAATCCTACAAGAAAAGATTTATCTTTTTGACTACATAGAAATTTTAAACTTCTAAATAGAAAATACCACCACAAAATTAAAATAAAAACAATGTGCCAGGGGAAATATACGTAAAACATTACACAGATAACGAGATAATATCCTTAGCACATAGTGAAATTTTATAAATCAATGAGAAAGCAGATGAACAAAGGATATGAACAAATAGAAAAAAAATAAAGCCAATAAATATGTAAAACGTATAACTACTGGGGTGTCTGGGTAGCTCAGGCAGTTAAGCATCTGCCTTCAGCTCAGGTCATGATCCCAGCGTCCTGGGATCCAGCCCCACCCACACTGGGCTCCCTGTTTAGTGGGGAGTCTACTCCTCCCTCTCCCTCTGCCTCTCTCCCTTTGTTGTGCTCTCTCTCTATGTCAAACAAATAAAATCCTTAAAAATAAAATAAGGTATTAACTATTAGAGTTCAAAAATGAATTTTGATATGGTCAAAATTAGAACAACGGGAAGACAATTTTTGCCTATAAAATTGACCAAAATGAAAAATAACAATAGTATCCATTATTGTGAAGGGTGGGATACATGTATACTTTCATGCACTGTTGGTCAGTATAAATTGATACATTTCTGGGAGACAATTTAGCAACACATATTATTTAAATTATAGGAGGTAAAACTTCTCTTACACAGCATTGCAGACACTGTTGACTATCACCCTACATCTAGTTTTCCATTCTTTAGTAGTGAATTGTTTATTTTAACTGGGGGCACAAGCACCTGAAATAAACTACATTTCCCAGCCTCCCTTGCAGACAAGGTTAGCAACAGGTCTCAATCCTGGCCAACGGCATAGAAAAGAAAGCGTTTTTAAAGGGAGATGACAGGTGGTCGGTCCTTCCTCCCTTTCTCCTTGCCATTTTCTGAAATACAGTCATACATTAATTAGCTGGCTCGATTATCTTGGGAAATAATTGCTGGGTTAGGCCAGACCAGAGAAGAGCTTAGTCTATCACATTAAAAAATCCAATGTATAGTTTTAAAACAAGGCTTACTTTTTGGTTTGAAAATCAAAATAAGAATTTTGAAGGTAGGGGATTTTGTTTTTAAAATGTTGATTTGTTTTAGAGGGTCCTATTAAGATACCCCAAACCAGAGGGAGAGTCATCACCGAGAACCGAGGAGCATGACGCGTCCGGGTGGCAGCCTCCATTATTGATGGAGCAGATGTCAATGGGTGTGCACACTCTTCCATCGCCTTGGTACCCTGACAACAGCAAGAGCAGAGCATAACACACAACATTAAGAATACTGAAGAATCCCAATCTGAGAACCACGTATCACAAACCAGGCCAACCAGAGATCTTCTATCGTCAGAACAAAAAAGCTAAATATGAAGCCACATACACATGGGAAACAACAACCCTTTACAAATTGTGAAACACCCTGTGGAGATAATGCAGAATACATCACACATGTACATCACACACAAATTTTTATCATTAAGAGGAAAGAACAAATAAGAATTGGGAACCTGATTGCAGAAACAATGTTCTGGGTTGTTTCTCCTGACTAAAATAAAAAATAAAAATAAAAAGATCCATGAATCTACTGGTAGACTTAGAAAGTGCTGATACTAAGTAATTTGACATTTTCTAATTGCAGTGACTTTAATGATCTGAGAGTTAAATTATCATAGAAGTCCTAAGTACTATTATGTCACATTAATAAAACATACAGGGTTCCAATATAACCCTTAGAACTCCCCGAACTTCTTGGGTAGTCACTCGCTCAGTTTAGATCACAGGATAGCTGTAATGACTTCTTTCCGGAAGAGAAAGAAAATAACATGTATCACATGCTTACTAGTTAGCCTGTTATTTAGCGAACTTTGTATGTAAAACATCTCATGACTTCACTGTATCAATAAATTATTTGTGGGAACAATGGGGTTGCAGGTCTGTGATCCGCAGAGAAAATGTTTCAAAGTTTGCATTATCTCCACAGGCTGTTTCACAATTTGTAAAGGTTTGTTGTTTCCCAGTGATATTAAAATTTTTTTTATTGCTTTTCATAATATAGCTTGAACTAACATGCCCTGAATCCACATGTTAAATAAAACTTTCCACCACACTACTCAGTATATGTCCCTAGACAGAGTCATATTTAAAATGGACCATAAGCGGGGCACACGGGTGGCTCAGTCAGTTAAGCGCCCGACTCTTGGTTTCAGCTCAGGCTAAGATCTCAGGGTTGTGAGATTGAGCCCCACATTGTGTTCAGCACTGGGTGTGGAGCCTGCTGAAGAGTCCCTCTGTCCCTCTTCCTCTACCCCTCATTCCTCCTCCCTCCTTCTTTCTCTCTCCCTCTCTAAAAAATATATATAAAAAATCTCTCTCTCTAAAAAATATATATAAAATAATAAAATAAAAAGTATGGAGCACAACACCCTGTTCCCAAACGTATGTTTTGCCTATAATGGTGTAGCACCTGGTGGACAGGCTTGACAGTGGTAAGACCCCAATGTATTCACACAGGTGACAGGCGGAACCACAGAACAGCCGCCATTATTGATCTCACATTCATTGATGTCTTGGCAACTGTATCCATTTCCTTGCCAGCCTAGAAAGATTAGAAGATTTGAAAAGTTAGCTCCATAGACAAGTTATCAACAAAGAAATGCAAAACGTCAAAGATACACAAAGACCCACTTTGCTTGAAGAAACTGTAGATTAAAATGAGGTAGACTCTACCTCTCAGGTTGGCAAAAATGGTTTTACATTCTTAAAAACAAATTCTGGCAAAGAGGTGGGCAAATGAGGTATTCTTATATGCTTTTAGTCAGAAGTTAAATTAATAAAATCTGTTTGGAAATAGATCTAGAGGTATTCATTAAAATCTTAAAAATATATACCTTTGGCTAATAATTCCACTTCTTAAAACTTTTCTGCAGTGATAAAACTGCCAGTATGGGGAGGGGGGGCTCAATGATCACTAGCGGCATAGCTGAATTTATTATGACTCATCTGTACCACAAATACAAAAAGCTACTTTTAATGACACACGCATATTAAAAAATTTTCCCCAATACACTTACTAGTATATAATAATAACTATATAATAATAATAATAATAATAACTAATAATATAAACTTTTAGAATAATATGCAGTCTGACCCCAATTGGGGGAAATAATTTTTTTAAACCTGCCTATGTGGGGCACCTGGGTGGCTCAGTGGGTTAAAGCCTCTTCCTTCAGCTCAGGTCATGATCCCGGGGTCCTGCTCAGCGGGGAGCCTGCTTCCTCCTCTCTCTCTCTGCCTGCCTCTCTGCCTACTTGTGATCTCTGCCTGTCAAATAAAGAAATAAATAATCTTAAAAAAAAAAAAAAACCTATCTATGTGTCTATATGTTTGTATGAGTGAAGGAAAAGGAAGAAGAGGAGAGAGGACAACTGTTAACAGTATCCTCGTTGGGAGGACAAGATTGAAGGTGAAGAAAGAATGTTCTTTTTCTCTAGATATTTCTGTTTAAATCAACTGTTACAGTGAGTATTATTACTTTTATAACTCAAATGGCTAAAATTATAAGAATGTTTAAAACCTTCTATATTTTAAAAAATATTTCTTTTCTTTCATCTAAGTGGAGTCCCCTTCTAAAAATCTGCTTGTGGGGTGCCTGGGTGGCTTAGTCGTTAAGCGTCTGCCTTCAGCTCAGGTCATGAACCCAGAGTCCTGGGATCAAGCCCCACATCCGGCTCCCTGCTCAGTGGGAAGCCTGCTTCTCCCTGGCCCACTCCCCCTGCTTGTATTCCCTCTCTCACTATCTCTGTCAAATAAATAAATTTAAATAATAATAAATAAATAAATAAATAAAAATCTACTTGTGGAAATTATCGTATTTACAGGTGAAGAATGCACAGAAGAGAGTTGGAAGGAAACATGCCCCAATGTCAAAGATGGCCCTCTGAGTGGTAAGACTATGGGCATTTCTCTGTCATTTTATTTTCATATTTTTATACTTTCTTTATATTTTATAAGCAGCATGTATTATTTTGACATGCAGGAAAAAAATAACATGATTAACAGAAAAACACAAAGTTTTGTTTCTCTTTTTTTTTCCTCCAACAATTAGTAAAAGAATCCTATAGTTCTTATAATTTATTTTTCTGATTTCTAGTTTTTAAAGACTGTCACAAGTAAATTACCTTCAAGAATGTGGTTATTTGCAAATTTTATTTGCCCCTGAGAACTGAGAGGGGAAAAAAGTCTTCACGTGTTTTTTCGATATCTTCCTCATTATACAAGATCTAAGCAGGTAACACAAAGAAAGTCACTAAACCAAAAGTCACTAGATGAAGCAACAGGTGTGTGGGCTCCTTGATGAGACAGATCAACGAAGAATTCAGCAGCCCCGCTCAGATCCACAGTCAGGCAGACCTAGGTTTGACTCCTGACTGCATATAAGCTGTATGATCTTGGACAAGTCATTTACCTTCTCCAGTCATCATGGTCTTATATTTTAAAGTGGGGATAAAACTAATTCCTAACATTTCTTGATTTGGTCATAGTTGCAAGAATTAAAAATTGCCTGGCACAGTGTCTTGGTGAAGTTTCCATAAAATAATTATATTCTTATATGCTCCACCTTCTGACAACTCACAAGGAGTGCCACGGGGCCTTATGGACTCTCTGAGGTCCGGTTAATTGCTCGCCAGTGCACCCGGCACAGTGCTTTGCTCACCCTGCATGCTCTACAGATATGCATTGATGGGATGAGGACAATCTCCTACAGTGAGACACGAAGCATAGACTCAAACCCAGGCAGCCTCGGAGCCCAGAGTCTACATTTTCAGAGACTCTGCACATGACCTGACCTGGAGTTTCAAGTCTCTGTGGGTCTGAGATGAAACCAGACATCCTTATTGATAGCAAGACCATAGGGTCTCCCAGTGACACACACCGGTGAGGACTACTGGACTCTAGCAGTGACACTAAGAGGTGAAGTCATCCGCCCAAGTCTGCAAACATCTGGCTAGTAAGGGAGGTGGGGCTAGAACAGGTCCCAGTCAGCTGCCACCACAGCAAGCAGGTGCTTGACCCAGCCCCCCGCATTTGGCTCAGGCCCTCTGATTTCTATGGCTGAATTATTACCACAGAAAGATGGGCCCACGGTGGAAGTTAGTGAAACAGGACATGCTTCCTGAGAATGGTCTTCTTAGCTTTCAGCCGTGGAAGACAAGTTGTTCTGGCACCATGCCTGACAGAGCGTGGACAAGCCCCCATACCTGTCGGGCAGGCCCCGCAGTAGAAAGAGCCTGGTGTGTTGAAGCACGGTGCGAGGGCTGAGCACGGCGCCTGTGGGAGGCTGCACTCGTCTATGTCCAGCACGCAGGCCAAGCTGTTCAGCGGGGACGTCCACCCTGCATCGCAGATGCAGCTGTATTTGGGCTGGCACAACGACAAGAGTCAAGGCAATCAAGAAAATGAGCACAAAAGCCTTTGAAAATCTCACCAAGGCCCCAACTGTTGACCCTCTAGCATTCGTTTCCATAACTGATGGAGTGGCTTCTCTTTTTCTTCCCGTATGATTAAGCATTTAGACCCGACCACGCAAAAAGAGAAACATCTTTACTTCAGAGTAAGGAAAACCTATAATTTGCCCCAAAGATTCCAGGGAAAGTGCAACCACAGTCAAGAACTGTAAGTCAATATAATTAAAGTCAATGCACTCAGCCTGCTGTGTTTTTAGAGGGGAAAAACACCCATGGAGGCACAGACCTTGGAAAATCCATTCTGTTTGTTTCCTTTTTGAAAGTCTCTCCTTCCCCTGCTACCCACACCCTCCTCCCACCGTCACTGGAAGGGAACCATTTTCCATCACATGGGTAGGAAAAAAAAAAAAAAAACCCAGAACTAAAAATAAAGACCCAAAGGTCTCATACAAGGCCAAGCGGGCCAGTGCTGGGCGATCTTGAAGGTCAGAGTCAAGGTTGCCAGGAAGACGGCCCAGATCCAGAGCACAGGGAGGTGGCTCGGGTCTGCAGGGCCAGAAACAATCCAGACGGCTTAGAAGGGCATGTTGCCGGCAAGAGTGGGTCTTTGGTGTTCCTGTGTCTCGTCACTGTTACAACTCACAAGGCCATGAGGTCATGTCTCATGGACAGATTAATGAATAAATTACTACCATAATAAAAAATGGTAGCAATTTCTATAATGCTATCGCCTCTGGGCCCAGTTTTCTGTTTATTTATGGACAACTCTCATCTCTTTCCTTACCTGCGCCCCACTTTAGAGCCGGAGGTTGACTTCCTCTTTGCAGCTCTGCCAGAGCTGGCCTCATACACAGACATGCGGGAGGAGGAACGAATAAACATGACTCCCTTTGAGGAGTCCCACCTTCTGGAAGTGACTCACCTGGCCAACCTGCACGCGGACTCGGTCCTCACAGATGCCGTGGCCGCAGAGCTCCTTGGAGCCCCCTTCACAGTCATCGTATCTGGACGCACACTGGGGGCCGTGTGTCTCAGGTGAGCAGAGACAGCTGTTGGTTACACAAGAGCGTAAGGTCAGGGCAAGTGCCTGTTTCTTAGCATCAGTTAAGAAAATAATAATTCCAACTGTATGTCAATGACATTCATGTGGAATCATAAATCAGAAAACCAGATTTATTGGCTGCAGTCTTGGAAGAAAATCGCTCAAGCAGTGGACTGAGTAAATGTGTTACCTCTCAAATGTAGTCTGAGAGGGGCACAGCTTACTATCTGGGCACGACTACCACCATAAATTCTTCTGGTATCAGGTCATCAAACAGCACTTTCAAAGGTCAGACATCCATAAACTAAAGGGGATGGAGTTCATTCGGGATAGTCACAGGAGAGATCAAGTCCATTCATCGTCCCTCTGAATGGGCCCACCGGTAAGCACCGGTGACCTTGACTGAGCTGGCACATTCCCAAATGTTCCCTGGAATTGTATAACCCATGGGCAATGGTATAGCCACATCTCAGGAAATACGATAATTGTTATCATATTACAAAGGGCACTACTTCTATCCATGAGAGATGCAGTTAACATAGTAACATTTCTTTCATACCCACATTTTCACTGACAAATGGCCTTTTACATAATACCCAAGCTCGTGGTGAGTATTTTGTTATGAGAAAATTTCAGTTCAATAATAACCAGATGAGTAAAGTTGTTTTAAACTATTGCAATCCTTGGAACTGCTGAGTTAGTATTCTATTTGTGCTGCAGCTTCCGAGGGGATGGGGAAGGTATGAGAAGAGCAAACCAGGGCAGGGAAGGAGGTGGAGGGGTCACAGAGCCTAAGCTTATTCATTTTCACGTGTTTGAGCACTTCTGCTGGAGGGGAGAGCCAGTGCCAGAGGTCACCATTTGCCTGCCTTGAGCTGCGCTAGCCCTCACAGAAGCATCTGTCCCCCGGGATCAAGGGTCAGAGACAGGAGCAAGCAGGATCTGCAAGGCTAGGAACTGCTTTCTGACTGTCATGGAAAGGGCCCATTCTATAAGGTAAAGGAGCTCAGCTCATGTCAGAAGAGGAATATCCCCCATGATAGCGTGGGAGAAGGGTCTGGCTTGTCTGAGAAGGAGCAAGAGCCGTGATCCAGGCATGGAACTGGGTGTACCCACAGAGGGCCCCGGAAACAACCGCCAGGGTGGCACCTTTCCATGGGTTCTAAGGAAGAAGAGATCACTGAGTGTGGCCAGAGCTGTAGGAAGACTAAATGAGTATCATTCAGGCACTTACATGTAGAGCTGCCAGCCATGGCAAATGAAGGCACAAGATATCCAGTCACATTGGAATTTCAGATAAACAAATACTTTTTTGGTTTAATTATGTCCTGTTGCAATTTTTAACACCAATATATAATTGTGTAAAATCTGTTCATAAATTACATACATGATCATTCCAAGGTTGCCTTTCTCATGAAGACAAGGTCATAGACTAATGGCAATAGATGATTAAACTTTAAAAAAATTTTCAATTATTCATTCCCTACCCATAATTGTTTATCTTCTTCTCATCTCTCTCTTTCCATACTTTCCCTCTCATACCCTTGTCCCTTTCCTCTTTACTCTCCTATCCTGATGCAGAATATTCTTTTAGGATATTTCATTATACTCTTGGAGACTATAGAACTCTATACTGTTTCGTATACATATTTGAGCATTTGACCCAGGTGGCTTCCTTGTAACAAGTGTATCTTTTTTCTACCACTTCCCCCAAACCAACTTCACTAGGTTTCTGAACCTATAAAAGAGATCTGAGTATTCAAGATCCCGTGGGACAAGACTGCCTGGGTTTAAATCCTGATATTACCTAGTAACTGTTCACCTTAGACAATGTAATAATTCCCTCTGCCTCCATTTCCGTAAAATAATAGTGCCAATCCATGAGCACTATTTTCACCTTGGGGTCTCAAGACGTTTTCCAGTAGGAAGTGCTCAGGAAATTGTGTTTAATCTTAGCATTAAGTGCTTTACTCAGTGATTTATCGGAAAATGACTTGAGATTTGAGAGGAGACTCTGGTTCCTAGACCTGCAGTTAAAGCCTATCTAGCTCTCTCCTCCTTCTCCTTCTGAGATGAGTGAATTTTCTTCCTATATTTTTCTCTAAAGAACTACAAAGTATACTTCTTTTGTTTAAATGTAGCTTAATGTGAGAAACAGAGGGAGGAAGGCAGCCAAGTATAGCACGAGCTTCCTTGCTATGATCCTCAAAGACAAGTATTAATTCCATTTTACTGGCAAGACTCACATTACCCAAGGCCACAGGATTAAGAATTGGCAGAAGATGAATTAAAACCTAGGTCTGTGTTACTTTTGCACCGATGTTCTTCTACCCACCCCAAGACGAAGAGCCACATGTTCCTCCAACTGAACCAATCAGGTGCCCTGAAGACTTCTCAGTTTAATGTGTCTTCTTAACCTAACAGTGTTTGCATGCAAAATATATTCTCAAATCATCTGGATAGGTCCTTTAAAGAAAAAGAGTGATGGATTATACACTTCTCTGCAAAAATCACCTTCATAATGATTTCCTATTACTGGTTTGGTTCTGACAGAACAAAGCTGGGCTTTCCAGTGTTCAAAAACACTGCAAGTGCATTTGGCAATTGAAAAGAGGTCAAATACACTTTCACAGTCATAATTTAACTTATGTTAGAGTCCATGGTTCAATATTAACATAACTGACTAACTGAAACGGGTAATAAGCTTAATACCTAACTACCAGTGAGCCAAAACCAGACTATCCTCGTCACTTAACCTCTGCATGTTTTAAAACCCATCGGTGATGATAGTGGAAAGAAATAAAATAAAATAGGCGAACCCACATTGTGCTCTTGGAGAAAACAAACAAACAACAAACTCAATTTTTTTTTCCTAGAAAGCCTTCTAGATCTGAGCCCAAAGTATATGATATATGCCATCTATATGGCAAATTTGCATTCCAAGGTCTGTCTTAAATCCAAAGTAAGCAGGAGAACAATATACATCAATTCTTCAGAATAAAGAGGCAACAACAGCATCAGGAAGTGGCAAAATCTTATGTGCTGGCTATGTGAAGCAGTTAGGGACAAGACCTTCAGGCACAGGAATCAGGGGAAACAGACAATGTTCTCTTTGCTCTAGTTTCATTACTAAAAAAAAAAAAAGTTTTTACCAGAAAGTTTCCTATAAAATAGTGCTTCCAATTAATTAGTATCTGCAGAGTGCTTTATCTCTCAAAGGTCTTTATTAATTAGGAATTATTAAACCCTTTAACTAAAGACTCCTTTGTCTTCCTAAGTAAACAGGTTCCAAGAGTTAGAGGCTAAAGGAGGCCCCAAACCCAGAGCAAACCCTTTGTTGTGACCACATTTCTGCAGATCCAGATCATTCAACAGTGGCTCATTTTTCCTTTAGCAGATGTCCGTAGAAGTTTCCTGAAGGGGTTTCGAGCCTCAGGGAAGCTACTGATTAACGGGCATTTAATCTCACATAATTAATAGAACACAGAGTGTCTAAATGGTCTCTGTTTCGTTATACTGATTCCACAGTGCAAGCATTTAGCCTTATTCCCATGTATCTTTTTCTATTTTCTGTTATTCCTCCAAAAAGTCTCCATCAAATGCCTGGATTTGAGTATTTAGTTCATTGGTATCAATTGGAATTCATGGGGTTTCATAAACTATCCTTGTATCAAGAGGGGGAAAAAAAAAACCCCACAGATTTAAATGTTCCTTCTTCACTGTCCTCTAGCAAATCTATGAAGGACACAGACTAGAAACCAAAACCATTTCTAGAGTCAGCACAATGAGTCCTTGGGGTGTGTGTGTGTGTGTGTGTTTACAGGAAGATACAAAAGAGAATTCAATATTGCTCATACAAAGTTGAATCTGCCTTTTAGGCAGCTCCCAACAAATAAAAATAAGTTCTCTCTTTCTCTTTCTCTCTCAGATTATACCTGGAGAAAAGAACTCTAATCTCTGACATGCAGCAAATAGTTATATTTTTTTCTTTTCCTTTTTGCAGGACTAAAAATAATGTGTTGGGGGGGGGGCGGGTGGAGAAAAATCAATTTTGGCTGGATCTTTGGGACCTATCCCACTTGCTGCACATCTTTGTTATTCGGTTGGCCGGCAAGACCCCAGAGGACAGTGATGATAAAAGAAGACCAGGAGTGAAATGTAATCTGCAGGATATTCCTCGATATCAGGAAGGCAGGAACGTGTTGGCGCTAGGAGTCATTTTCCTCCAGTATCTCAGAGCAGCAATTCCCATTGATAAGTGCCCATAAACAGAGATCAGGAGATAATGCTTTCAAGGGAATGAAAGATTAGACCTGCATTTTGAATCTAGCTCAAGCTTGAATGCTCATAAAAGCAGGCAGGGATCAGGGAGTTCATTAAAATTAGAAATAAAGTCCTGGAAGCAAACGTCTCTTCAATAACATAATACTTAATTTAAGTCGGGGGTGATTGATTTGGGTTTCGCAAAATGATGAAGCTTGTGAAAATCTCTATCAGAAGTTTGAATGAATTCACTTTGTGACTTGGAGTGAGCAAAAGTTTTTAAGATCAGATCAAAAGAATAAGAGGATCAATTATATGAAAAAGAGAAGGATTGTGACTGCTTTCTGAGAAAACAGTGTGTTAACAGATGACAAGGAAATGACAAAATTACTGCACTCAGTTTTGCAGGAAAGAATAGAATGGATATTGTTACAAGGGAATGAGAGAACAAGATAGCAGAGACATGAGTTAGAAAGCAAGTAATTTCTCTCTACTCCAGTGAGATTATATCCCTGTTGAAAGAAATTGTTCATGTTATAACGGAAACAACTTTTTTACTTTTTAATAATCTCAGAAAATAGGAGACAAACCAAAAAATGGGGAAAGACAATGTCTAGAGTGGGTTTTTTTAAAGTGATTTTAAGGAACTATACAAAAGTAGGATTGATGTTGATCTGCCATAAATTTCCGGACTTGATTTTTTTTTTTTTAAGATTTATTTATTTAAGAGAGAGAGAGCAGGAGTGGATGAAGGAGCAAAGGGAGAGAGAGAAGGTCAAGCAGACTCCATGCAGAGCGTGGAGCCTGACAAAGAGGGCGGTCTCATGACCTTGAGATCATGACCTGAGTTCAAAACCAAGAGTCGGAGGCTTAACAGACTGAGCCACCCAGGCGCCCCTGACTTGATTATTTTAAAAGCTGATGTGTCAGCTACTATAGCTTTAATTACCAGCACTCTTCCAGTTTGATTGCATCCCAGTAGGTATTGGGATGCCTAAATCAGCTTCGTAAGGGAAGGGACGTTTTCCTGCAGAAGGTGGGGCCTGAGCTGAGCAGGAGGACCCGGGACGCGCCATCTCACCCAGCAAGTCAGGAGGGGACAGGAGTTCCCTGATGATTGGGGTAAGGGGCCTCATCGCGAATTGAGGAAAGGCAGGGAGTGTTAACTATGTGGAGAAAACCTCAGTTTAGCTTCTCATCTTGTTCTGGTTAACATTTCCATAGCGCTTGAGTGAAGACATCCATACTAAAGCTGTCAGCCCACTTCTCTCATGAGTGGGTGCGGCAGGCCGTCTTCTGCTTGAGGCGCTTCACCAGCAGCCCCTGCAGCGCTCTGACTCCCACTAACGCTACAGTCCCATGCCCTCCCTTCTCCCCGTGGCAGCCACCGGGGCCTTCTTCCTGTTCCTCAGGGACTCCAGAGAAAGACTTTTCTTCATGGGGTAAGAGTTGAGGATGCACAAGCTTTTCTTCCTCTAAACAAATAGCTCCATGTCATTAAATAAGAGCCGTATATTTTTCCAGGGAGTGCCGGTTGCTGGTAATACTGATAATTAATCATGGATGCTCCTGTCTATGGGATGTTTTAGTCCTTCAAAAACTTCAAAAGGGAAGGAGGAGAAGAAGAAGAAAAGAAAAGAAGCTAGGGAGGAAGGAAAGAAAGAAAAAAAGAGGGGAGGAGAGAAAAGGAAAGAGACGAGACACATTACCTGTAACTCCCTGCTGTATTTTCACATGTGGCTCCATTCTGGCAGCCCAGGGGGGTTCCCGAGTAAAGCTCACATTCATTCACATCAACTGAGCACAGAGGACCCTGCAGTCGTGTCAAGAACAAAGTCAGGTACCACGGGTCACAGATGTATCTGGGGCCTATATTCCTATGATACCCTTAAGGATTTATATATGCGCGGTAAAGCAGTCTTCACTCGGGCGAGATATGATCACATTAATAGTAACACTAATATCTGGTTATCCTTCCTCTTGAACTCAGATTTGGCCTGCAGGAGCCAAAGAGCTCTTGGTAAAAGCAAGACAATCGTACAAGAAGAATCCTTCCACTAATTAATCCTCATGTTACTATCAGGCTATGCCTGGGAATAGTCGCTTAGTTCTTTTTTCTTTAATGCACACGTCAGGAACATTTTCACCATTCAGAGAAAAGGGCAAGAAAATTTACATGGCTACGGCAAGTTGCATTTAGGACTTTCAGTGCTGAATGACTGAAACGGACACTGGCCTAAATATCATGCCTTTCCATGTAGTTACGCAGTCAAGTGAACCCCTGCTTAAGATGGCTTGGTGTTCAGTGGGTTAGGCAGTCGTGCGTGGCACTGTTTGGATTTGGGGATACATGGTGTCCTTCATCCTGATTCGGGAGACCACAGAATCCTAGAAACTTTGGACGGAGAATTAAACATGTCTGAATTCCAGAGGAACCACTGATGCTGACTCGCTGTCATTTTTAACCAAAGACCAAGTGACTTACCTTCCACTGGGAGGGACAGATACAATAAAAGGAATCGTGGAGATTGAGGCAGGTCCCCCCATTTTGGCAGGGATTGCTGCTGCACACCTTTCTGTCAACTGTCTGAAACAAAGACAGGCCAGTCAGCAAGACCTTCGTACTTGCAGCAAGCAGCACAGACAGGCATGGTTCGGGGAGGGGCACCTGTGAAACTACATTTTACTCCCAGTCAGGGGTGAGTCCTCCTCCAGACGTTAAGTCACTTACTGAAGTTCTTCAAATCAACTCCCTCGTGGAAGAAACTGAGTGTTTCACATGGTCATTCCTACATATTTTCCTTCACTACGGGATGAGACACAAGGGGAGAAGATAACCATGCTATTCTTTGGAAAGCACTGTTCACCAGAGAGATGGATGCTGGTGGACAAGAGTGAAGATGTCAGGTTGGGAATAATAATGGACATCCCCGTGGTACTGAGAAAACAAAATGGGAACTCCGGTTCTTTTGGTGTTCTTCTCTTCGGTACCTCCAGATAAGCATTTGAAATCTGATCATCTTGCCGTGGGTTAAGATGACAGAACTCTTTTTGCTCCAAGTGAGTCCCTTTGTTTGAGATGTGGGCTTAGATGACAACCTCCACTCCTGTGCTCCCGTGACTGCTTTCGGACCAGAGTCGCGAACAGACCTGCCTTTGTCTACACAACCTGGAGAATCTTACCATATGTCAGCTACTAGCTCCAATCTCATAAGCTTTCTAATGCCTTTGGGGGCAGAAAACTTCTTTAGAGAAGACAAGCGATTATGCAAGAAAAGCTATTTTATTAACCTCACCTAAATGTAGTCTAATTCTGTTTTAAAAATTTAAAAAGAGATAAAAAATAAAATTTTTAAAAAATTAAAATTAAAAGAAAGATGAATTATTCATTACATTCTTTTTCTTTTTTTTTTTTTAAATATCCAATGACTCACAGAGAAAGTCATGTCTGTTCCCTCCATTTTACAGATGAAACAAGTCTGAGAATAGCCAACTAACTGACTAAGCACCATTTATTGCCAAACCCATCTCTCTCCTCCTGAAGGTGAAAACTCCTGTGGGGGTCTATTTCTGGACTCTGTTTCTTCTATGATCCTATCCATCCCTGTGCCCTAGTACCACAAACAGTCCTGTTCATCAGATGACACAATTACAGAAACTAACCACAAACCCCTCAGAAAGTTCTCTGGCACACAAAAGCAACATTGTCTGGTGCTTTAAAACTTGAAAGCCTATGGAGACCCAGTAGGAAACGGAATCAGTAAGCAATCAGGAGGAAGACATTGGGGAACAGACCGTGGCTATAGTATCAGAGAGCCCTTGGAATTCATAAAAGATACTTATATCCAAAATCATTAAAAAATTCTTCCTGAGGGATGGGGGTGGGGGCGTCTGGGGTCATCTGACCGTGGCCTCCAGCTTTTGACCTTCAGTAGCAATAATGAAGCATATTAGGAGATTGGAAGACACAGTACTGTGCCTTGCTCCAAAGGTATGAAGCCTTGCTCATTTTCATTCATTCAACTACTCCCTAAAAAAGATAAAAGCTGAGGAGCAATTTATTATCAAATTCAGGAAAAGGCCTACATAGATGACCTTTCTCACCAAGTTTAAAACACCAAAATAGAGGACCACACTTGAAGCATAAACACAACAGATCCAGAATTTGAGAACAGGGGTTCTTAACCTGGAATCCCTTAACTTTTATTTGAAAACTTTAATATGGGGACATTCTGTGCATTTCTTTGGGTAAAAGGTTATAGCTTCCATGAAAATTGCAAAAAACATTGGCCAACTTCAAAACCGATGAGAAGTCTAACATTACAAGGACGAGTTTATAAGCATGTACTTACAAAGTGATGGAAGGTCTAAGATCTAAGAAACTGCTCAAATTTAATTACCAACAAATGTACTCTTAAGGAATTTTGAAATATTTTGTACTTATGTTTCTGTCTTCAGGTCATGATCCCAGGGTCCCGGGATCGAGCCCCACATCAGGCTCCCTGCTCAACAAGGAGCCTGCTTCTCTCTCTCCCTCTGCCAGCTGCTCCCCCTGCTCGTGCTCTCTCTGTCTCTCTCTCTCTCTCTGTTGCATGTCAGTAAATAAATAAATAAATAAATTTTAACAAAAGAAATATTTTATGACTACTCCAAGCCTCTGAGTTTAATGTTGTAGAAGATACATGACTTTTCTTTTCTTTTTTTAAGATTTAGTGTTTTATTTTAGAAATGGGAGAGGGAAATAATCCTCAAGTAGACTCCCCACTGAGCACAGATCTCACATGGGGCTCGATCCCAGCATCCTGAGATCATGACCTGAACCAAAATCAAGTCAGCTTTACTGACTGAGCCACCCAGGCACCCTGATGCATGGCCTTTCAATACTCAGTCCTAGATGCCAGAATCAGCTAGTGACTGAGGTCACTCACTGACAGATTTAGTCCACATACTTCACATGCCCAGTGACCTGGGGCTGGTTACTTTATCTGACACTCAGGTTCCTCAACTGTATCTGGGGAAGCATAAACTGTGCTGAGAATTAGATTATGGGAAACAGCAAAGTTCTCGATACGAATCATCCATCTACCTGAAGATAAGAATGCCAGCCCCATCAATGATTCTATTGTATTCTCAGTGAAAGATGTCAGACAAGTAGTAGCTATGGGACCTACCTGCTGTAAGTTTTGAAATTTTCTCTCCAGATCCACAAGCTAAGTTGTAGAGAAGAGAAAGCATCAGTTAGCATTTCACATGTGATATTGTCCTTCGGCATATTTTCCTAACCCCTTCTGCTGCGGACTCACACTGTCTCTTGATTGCTTTTTTATTGCTTTTTCCTTCCTCCGTTTCTCCTCCCTCCAGGTTTCCCTTCCCTCCTACTCTCTTCCATCATAGAGATTTTTTTTTTTTTGAGGCATTTTTTTAAAAAAGGAAGTACAACCCATTGACAAGTTGACTCATTGCTTCTCTGCAGACAGCGACTCTGGGAATTTTCATAAAGACAGTCAGTCATCCACTTTGCCAATAAGAAGGTTCAGTCAGAATGTGGGCAAGACCGACTTAGGCAATAAGCTCTTGTTACAGAATCCCAACCTTCTGCTCATCACTACCTCTGCGTCCCCTATTGGACTTATGTCATCTAACCGAAAAGTCCATAATGACAATGCTGAATTTCAAAGTGGACGAAAAGCTAGTGTGTCTTCTGCAAATGCTTACTCACAAAGTTGAATTAAGAAAACCCGTCTGTGCTTTCACACAGATGAGGATGTCAGTCTTACCTTAGAATTAAGTTGATGTATTTGATTGGAAATATTTTGAGGCAGACCGACTGAGGTCCTTTTTAAATCTGTGATATCATCTTTGTTTTTCTGTATCTAATATCAAAAGGAAAAAGGAGGGGGTGAAGGCTAGTGGAAAAGTCATATGTATGATATAGATAAAAAAAATTTTTAAAAAGTCGAGTACTGTTCTATTTTAAGCACCAATATCTTGCCCATTATTGTAAAACTCAACACATTACCATGCATAATAAACATCTAAAACAGCCATGGAATAATTCTTTTTGCCATTTTCAGTAACAACACATCAAGAAACTTTCTGTTGGCATTTTTTTCTCATAACCGTTGGCGTGCTTGTAAAGAGGCCTGGCTTGGAGTGAGCTGCTTGGATTTCAGGTCCTGCCCCGGCCATTTCCTGGGTGTCCTTGGGTGAGCTGCTGCACTGCTTCACATTTCCTTTACCTCCCTTACAAACGGGGTGACAATAATGTCAAACTCATAGGACGGTTGTGGGGGTTCGATGGGCGGGGCACACTGGATAGTCCCTGAGAAGCTCTAAATAATCGTAGCTTCTAACATTATGACTGACACACCAGTGTGATATAGTCACTAACGGACACTGAAAACACTCAGGGAGACAGGAGAATAATTGACCAGTTCTCTTCTCTGGCACTAGTCAACTGGTCACACCCAAACCTTTCTCTGGTCCCTTTCTTTCCTTGCTCCTCTTGGTGCAGGAGCCCCAGGACAACCCTGGGGGCCTCCTCTGGATTAGATGGAGAAGAGGACATAAACCCCCACTACGAGCCATATCCCACTAGAATTCCTCGTTCTGCCCATCGTTAGTCCAACGGCATTGTTCTTCAGAGGACTTACCTCACCTCCGGTTACGCTCCTCGGGCTAAAGATTTAAGATTCATATAGACCTCTTGAATTAAATGACTATATACAGTTATACAAAATTACTTAGATATATTTCCATTGTATTACCTGATGTAAACATTCGCCAAGATCTTCCCCATTTAATTTGATCTTTCCCAGCGATCCAGTTCTGAATTCAATGTTTTGAGCAGACCCAGCAAGAAACACTAAATTTCCCCTCTCTGCAGCCATCCGAGGCCTATATAAATCAAACCAAAGGATGCATCCATAATTAGCATGTGTAATTTTTAAACAACGTTCCTCATGAGAGAAACTCATGAGGGATTCTCTGCGTTCACTTTCACTCTGTGGTCAACTCAACCAGATTCTCCCTGCTTCTCCGCCCCTTTTTCTCTGCAGATTCCCTAGAGATGGCTTCTAGTAATTGCATACTTGCCTGATTTGCAAAATGGCCAGTGAATAACTCAGGTGGAAGAAGATAATCCCATACATCAGTCTACATACTTTTCCCTACTTATCTTTAACATCCTTGTTTTCTTGAAGAAAAACTACACCTTTGCTTCTCCGGCTATTTGTGGAAACTGACGACCACCTGCCCTGGACCCTCAGCAGCAGTAACCCAGGTGTCTACTTACTGTTGGAGCTCAGTACTTCTCTTTGGTCTCTGCAGCTCAAGTTCTCCAGTTTCACCATTTGATTCAGCAAATGTCAACAAAATCACCAAACCCCAAAGAAAAGATGAGGACATATTCCTCAGCAACCCTCCTCCGTTGTCAGGAAGAGGGAAGCACTCCAGCCGAGTGTGGGATTTGAGAGACAGCAAATCAGGCAGATGTACTTTGGCCTGTGAAATATCCTGCAACTTTTCAGTTCTCTCTTCTTTGCCCTAGAAGGCTATGTTATTTTTTCCTTCCCAAGGGATGTAAATGATCTTAGATCTTCAGTACTATTCAACTTCTAAGAGGTCAAAATCTACCTTTAAGTGATGCACAACTTAATCATTATCTGTCTGACCTTTGAAATAGTGACAAACTGCTTTGGAAACATCCACTAAAACAATCCTTGCTTAAGAAGAAGCCACCGTTCAGCAAACGATACTAGAAAAACTGGATACCCACATGCAAAAAAATGAATTTGGACCTTACTTTACACCATATACAAAGATTAACTCAAAATGCATCAAATACCTAAAAACAGGAGCTAACAATCTTTAGAAGAAAACAAAAGAGGAAAGCTTCATGACAGTGGACTTAGCAATGATTTTTTGGATAGGATACCAAAAGCACAGGCAACAACAACAAAATAATGGATACACAGGGCGATCTGAAAATGAAAAAACTTTTATATATCAAAAGACACCATCAACACAGTGAAAAGACAACTTACAGAATGAGAAAAAAATATTTACTAATTATATATGTGTTAAGAGGTTAATTTCCAGAATACATAAACAACTCCTATAACTCAACAACAATTAAAAAAAAAAATAGCCTCCTTGTTAGTGGGCAGAGATAATAGGCATTTTTCCAAAGACGATATACAAATTGCCAAAAAGCACATGAAAAGATGCTCAGGTTCACTATTCATGAGGGAAACACAAATCAGAACCACAATAAGATAACACTTCATACCCATTAGGATGGCTACTATTAAAACAAGCAAACAAAAACCAGAAAATAGCAAGTGTTGGTGAGGATGCAGAGAAATTGGAGCCCTCGTGCACTCCCGGTGAGAAAATAAAATGGTGCAGCCGCTACAAAACAGTATGGTAGTTCCTTAAAAAATTAAATGGTATTACCATGGGATCCAGTAATTCCACGTCTGGGTATACACCCAAAAGACCTGAAAAAAGAGACTCAGAGATATTTGTACAACCACGTTCCCAGCAGCATCATTCACAATCGCCAAAATATGTCAGCAATCCCAGTGTCCGCTGACCGATATGAATGGATAAACAAAGGCATTACATGCATACAGTGGAACATGGTTCAGCCTTAACATGGAAGGAAATTCTGGCACCTGCTACAACATGGATCAACCTCGAGGACATTATGCTACATGAATCAAGTCAAACACAGAAGAACAAATACCGTATGCTTCCACTTACAGGAAGAACCTAAGGTAGTCAAACTCACAGAGACGGAAGGGAGCATGCTGGTTTCCTGGCTAGAGGAAGGGAGGGTGGGGAGCTCTTGTTTAATGGGTACAGAGGTTCACTTTGGAAAGATGAAAAAAGTTCTGGAGATGGATAATGGTCACGGCTGCACAACAAGAAAGGATGTCATCCCACTGAACGGGACAAAATAGGATGGGGTAGCATCTTCTAACACCAAGGACAATTCTACCCCTCTGAGCTATGACTGTAACTATTTTCATAAAGTATATATAGGTACTCAGCCAATCTTTTCGTTCAGTAGAAAAGGTCTCCAGTGTAATCTCAGTAAGAACTTTGTTTTATAGGATTTTCCTATTTTATTAATGTGATTATTATTAAAGAAACTAAAGATAATTTCTCTGTTCCTAATCTGCACGTACAATTCTTAACTGTCCCTCACATTAGGAAAAAACAAGAAAGTAGTATCCTTTCAAGGTCCAACTGACTCTTGGTAGGTTGGGAAATTTTACCTCCGGCTTACCTACTCAACTCCAGCTGAGATCAATAGACAAGTTAGACCGTCTGCTTATGATGACTTGGTGAAAGCTATATAAAAATCAATCACTGTTTCCATGGCATTATCGTGAATTCTGTTTACCTGCTTTATTTGGAATTTCTTCAGCAAAGAGAAATTGTAAACGTCTTAGAATCCATGACCTTCAGACTTAGAAGAAGAATAATAGGCCTTCTTCCCTCCCCCAAGGTAAACTTTCTAAGGACCCAAAACCCTGTCTTTCATTGACTAGCAAATCTCCCATTTCCTCCTTAATCCAGAATACATTCCACAAATATCTTGTTGGGCTCTTTATGTATTAGCCCTTTACCCTACAAAATGACAAGAATACAAGTGAAATACAGTGTAGATCTTTTTCCTTTGAAGTCTTGTCTAGGGGACACCACATGGTTGAATATGGTGTCTCAAGCTCATTCACCTGGTTTCAAACTCCAGCTCCATCACTTCCTAACCCTGTAGCCCTATTTCTTCATCAACAGAAAGATAACAGCACTGAAGGTGTATACAATGCTTAGCACATTTGGTCTCTGGCACATAAGTGTCCACTAAATAAAAACTTATTATCATGTGAATAAATATCACTAATACCTCTCCTCCTTTTCCCACCACTTAGGTTTGGGTTCGTTAAATGGAACTGAAAGAAGAATTCACAGTTGATTTTAAAATCTTGGGGTACAAAGAAAATCAGTAGGGTCTCCCCTCTCCTCTTTTGGAAGAGGATTCCAGAACAGAGACATGCCCTGGGGACTATGAATGAGCTCGATGGAATTAGGGTTGTGTCAGTGTCTCCAGATCTGTAGGTCAGTGAGTGGCTAATCAACAACTCGTGACTTCTGCTCCCAGTCCTGCCTCATAGTCTCACTTCCCTACCTGTTGTCCTGGCCCCACAGCAATGTTATAGAGATCTCAGCTCCCTTCTCTCGCTCCTTCACCCCTTACAAAAGCACTAGAACACAGTTGTAAGAGCCAGAATTATCTTTTCCTTTCTCCTTCCTTTAACTTCTCCAGGACGTCTTTGTACAATCTCTGCTCCTTCTGTGCCATCCGCTTTACCTCCTTTTTTCTATTCTGAATCCCGAGTTGCCACCCTTCTCAATAAGTCCCCATAGAATGCACAAAAGAAAACCTTGTAGTCATCAAAAATGTACATGGGAAGAAATTCTAATATACTAGAATTTCACATGAGTAAAATTGCTGGTTAAGGAGGGATCACTATAGTCAAAACACTGGTAAGGACAAAAGAGAAGAAAGAAAATAAACAAAAAAGGGAAAACACCGATAGGGAATAGAATTAACTCTGCCCAGGAAGAGCAAAGCAGGATTCCCTAGAGACCAGCTGAGTTGTACAGAATGAAGACTTCTCCAGGCAAAGTAGTGGGATTGAGAATTTCAGATGGAGAAAATGACACACCTATGCTTTCTGGGTAGAAAACAAGTCAACATGGCCAGAGCAGTGTCTGTCTGTGGATGATGAGTTTTCTAAAATAGACGAGAAGTCAGATCAAGAAAGACCTTGACATGTCATTGTAATGAGCTTAGATTTCATTATAAATAATGGAGAATTATGAGAATACTGTAGGCAGGAGACTAACATGGTCATGTTTGTGTTTGACAAGCATTCCTGCAGAGCCCAGTCTCAGACCCAGAGTTGGTGAGGAGGTTGGAGTACAGTGAAAGAGATGTGAACAGGAAAGCACCCCTACCCCGACAAGGCAGTGGCAGAGAGAGAGCAGGAAACAGGAACTGGTGAGAAATATTCAAGAAATAGGACCTACCAAAGTATTTGTGCAGTTAAGGAGGGAAGGGTTGATGTTCAGGTTCCTTGTTTGAGAAATTGGAAGGACAGAGGTATTGATAATTGAATAAATGAGAATAATCAGGGGAATGAGGTTTGGGGCAGAAGACCCTGAGTTTAGACTTGGCTGCACAGAGATCTGAGGGACACTTCCGTTTCTCTATTTTTCTGAGATTGATTTAGTTTTCCCCACCTTTCTTTTCTGTTTTCTATGTTTTTATCTTCTTTGGTTCTACTTGGTGCAAAGTTCTTTGTATTTAACTTTTAAATTTTTTATTTAAAAAATTTTCTGAAGTTCAAAATCCTTTCTTGTTCTTGATTCATTGTTGTAACCTCCCCTGTTATTTGGAAAATATCATAGTTGCTTTTTTTCTATTTACTGCATGGTCTCTGGTTTCCCTAAGCTCTTTTTCTCCTATTTGGTTGTTGGGTCTTTCTACTCCATGGTGGAGGCTTTCTTGAATACCTATGGATCTTTATGTATCCATTTCCATTTAAGAATAAAACATTAACAAGTGGATGATAAGTTCCGTGTGCTGGGATGGTGTTCCTGACTAGTCAGTTTTATCACGGGGTGACAGAATGGCAACCTGGCAATTTCACTGGGCAACCCCGAATGTTCATTTTGGAAGGTATTTCTCCCCTGGGGATATTCACTTTCTTCAGAAAACAAGTCCTCTAGTTTTCTACCTGGCTGAGAAAAGTTTGTTGGAAATCTTTCTGCTAAGTGTATAGACTTTATTTAGGCCCTTGTTTTCCATCCATCTTTTCTCCAAATTCTTGGAAGGTGCCTCAATACTAAACTAACATAATTCTGATACCTGTTACTTTACCAAGGCTCGTTTTTCATTCCTTCTAGCTTCCTCCAAATTCCATTGCTTTATAGTCTTAATAAGAACTTATTGCAGATATTATGACATCCTTAACACTGAGAAAAGGCTGCAAAGGCCATGACCTACTGTGGTTTGCAATAAAAATATAGGTACTTCTAGAGAGTTGTACTTGCACAACATTATGAAGATGGAGAGGACAACATATGACAAAATATATACCCATACGCTGTTAGGAAAACAGCATGTACCAAACTGAGGAAGGGGTCCTTAACCCAGTCTGTGCAGACTCTAGACACAGTGGCTCTTTAAGTCCAGGAGAGTCATTTTGAAGAAAGTGAGGGCATCCAAGGCATTGACTGAGGGCCTTACGTGGCAGGTTGGAGAATTTTGATTGGGCCCGCTCTGTTATCTTGAGTGAAACAAAGCTGGTGTGGTATGTCTGGTGGGCCAGCTGAACTTACCTGGCAGAGGGCTGGACAGGTGTGGGAGTGAGGAGAGGGTGGAAAAGCAGAGGTGCTTTAAGGAAGAATGTCAAGTCTCACACCCTGTATCTAGCTCCCATCTCATTTTTATAGTTCCAGTCTGGCTTTGGTGCTTCCCTTGGTCCCTTTTAATTTTCATATCAGTTTAAAAGAGAGCACTGTAGAACTAATCTGCATTTTTAGCCGTTAATGGAAACGTCAGTGAATATAATGATCTCTTATAACCTTTATGACACTGAGCTCATTCTCTTTTTTAGGGCCATAACATTGCTTAAAAGGGACATTTACATATGCTAGTTTTGTGACTTCCCGCAAAATTTCAAGGCAATACAATACCGTTCCAATTGTCTATTCAATTTTCATGAAGGATTACATAAAATAATTACGGAAATTGGTGTAAGTTTAAAACCACTCATTTGCTCATTTTATGGGAAATGCATTACCTCCTAGGAAATTAGCACACCCACTACTGCGATGAACCGATCTCTGAATGCAGTGTGGTCCTGACTCGGGGAATATGATCCAGGCATTTGTTCTCCATGCTCATTACGGCAATGATTGCAATTATCCTTGAGCAGAATGGAAAAGAATTATGAGTTGATTGTTACCATTTGAATAATTCAGGTTTGGCAGAGATTTTCCTGAGAAGGTAGATTTATACATTATTGAGAGTTTGGAGCACTTTTCTGGGATATTTTTTCAGTTTTTTTTTTTCAAGTATGATAATCCCTACATAAACAGGGAGAACATAATCAGAAAATTCATATTCAGGGGAAGGAATGTAATATAGGACTAGGGCTTCAGATAAGGAGCACAGGGTTGCCAAGGGCACATGTAGACACACATACAACACCTACATGTTAAGCTCAAGTCACAGATTCTAGGAAACACAAAATATGGACTGTGTCATTCTGGGACAGGGACTGGTCAAGGATAGAGCAGGGACCAGAGGAAATATAAATTGCTCGGATTAATGGCTCCAAAAGCCCGTGAGGAAACACAGCACAGCTTTCTCTACCTCCAAAAGCTCTTGATACCAGGATTTCAGCACTTCCACTCCATTCATCTGAGCTTAATTTCCATGAAACTGTGAAATACCGAAGTGCAGGCTGTCTTTGGGTTGTGCCATGGGTAAACCCTTCTGACATTCCTGTCCAAGGTAACCTAAAAAAAAAAAACAAAACAAAATAAGTTTTCGACCTGGTGACTCTTGGAATTCCCTGAACAAGGCAGTGAAGTGTAAGATTCAGATACCGTGACTCACAACATGAAGAAAAACTCCAGACTACACCAACATTCACTGTGAGGAGCTGAGAAGTGGACGCGGCAAACAAGTGCAACGCGCATTGGATCCGATCTTTTGAAAAGGGAGAAATCCACTTCTCTAGCGATGTTTTGTGTACGATAGAAATGGAGAGAGCAAGTGAGGTGAGCCTATCCCCACTGAGCAGGGGCAGGGGGTAGAAAAGCAGAGTTTAGGGACATTTGGCACAGTCCAGAACTCTGCCTCTTGTATTTTTAATTGGGAAGCTGCAAACAGGAGCAGCACACAGAAGCATCTTTATCTGGCAGTGGGAGGCTTTGCTCCACGGATGTGATTTATGATGGGAGTAGTGTTTTCACAAGGCTGATGCCTTACAAAGCACCATCATTCCCAAGGGATTCGTTAATTGAAGTGCCACACAGATCTGTGGGAAGATAGAAGGTGTTGTCATCGGGGCAGGAAGAAGGATGAGATGACCTCAGCTCTCTGTATTTTTCAGTGCCCTTATTTCAAGATCTGTAAAAACCGAAGCCTTTGTCCCTTTGTATTTTTTTTTTTTTTATATCGGAACCTGGGCTATATTTACTACAGAAGTCCTGCTAAATCAAGCTTTGTCAACAACTCCCAGACTATGTTTATAGGAGGCATAAACAATCCCCTAGGAGTTACATACAATTCTGGTATTAAATCCCTTTCCTATAAAAACTGAATGTATTTTTCTTATTTAAGTTGACTGATAGAATTATTTCAGCAGTTCCCCAAGTCGTTAAAGACCATAATGATTCGGCTATAAAACTCAGCATGCTCATATTCAAGTCAGATTAACCGGACAATTATTTATGAGGTACCTACCATTCATCAGCATCCGAGAGAGGTGCTGAGCAGACAGAACAGGGCAAGACGCAGCCTCTGTCCTGTGGGGAAAGCATCTGGGGAAGAGACTGTATTATGTGCTGTCAGAATGCAAAAGAAGCAGCGACTTCAAAGCTAGTTTAAAATGATCAGGCTCCCTGGAGCAAAGACATTTGGGAATCACTACAACAGGCCCCTCCCCCAGAAGATCAACAAGAAATCCAGCCGAGACCAAGTTCACCTACCAAGGAGTGCGGTTTCAATACCAAGGAGAGCAGCAGAATTCCAGAGGAGGAGAAAGCCAAGCACGGAACTCATGGCTTTTTTCCTGTGATTTTTTTTAGTCTTGCAGTTAATTTAATTTTTTCTTTTTCATTTTTTTTTTTCTCGCCTTCGGGTAAAATTTTTTTTTTTTTAACTGTTACCTTTTTCTTTTTTAACGATTTTTTACTAGTTTATCTAATATATATATATATATTTTTTACATTTTTCTTAGGTGTTTTCTTTTTTAAAAATTCTTTTCTTTTCTTTTCTTTTTTCTTTTTTTTTTTTTTCTTTTTTCTCTCTTCCTTTTTGAACCTCTTTTTATCCCCTTTCTCCCCACTCACGATTTTGGATCTCTTCTAATTTGGTTAAAGCATATTTTCCTGGGGTTGTTGCCACCCTTTTAGTATTTTACTTGCCCCTTCATTTACTCTTATCTGGACAAAATGACAAGACGTAAAAATTCAACACAAAAAAAAGAACAAGAGGCAGTACCGAAGGCTAGGGACCTAATCAATACAGACATCGGTAATATGTCAGATCTAGAGTTCAGAATGACAATTCTCAAGGTTCTAGCCGGGCTCGAAAAAGGCATGGAAGATATTAGAGAAACCCTCTCGAGAGATATAAAAGCCCTCTCTGGAGAAATAAAAGAACTAAAATCTAACCAAGTTGAAATCAAAAAAGCTATTAATGAGGTGCAATCAAAAATGGAGGCTCTCGCTGCTAGGATAAATGAGGCAGAAGAAAGAATTAGTGATATAGAAGACCAAATGACAGAGAATAAAGAAGCTGATCAAAAGAGGGACAAACAGCTACTGGACCACGAGGGGAGAATTCGAGAGATAAGTGACACCATAAGACGAAACAACATTAGAATAATTGGGATTCCAGAAGAAGAAGAAAGTGAGAGGGGAGCAGAAGGTATACTGGAGAGAATTATTGGGGAGAATTTCCCCAATATGGCAAAGGGAACGAGCATCAAAATTCAGGAGGTTCAGAGAATGCCCCCTCAAAATCAATAAGAATAGGCCCACACCCCGTCACCTAATAGTAAAATTTACAAGTCTCAATGACAAAGAGAAAATCCTGAAAGCAGCCCGGGAAAAGAAGTCTGTAACATACAATGGTAAAAATATTAGATTGGCAGCTGACTTATCCACAGAGACCTGGCAGGCCAGAAAGAGCTGGCATGATATTTTCAGAGCACTAAACGAGAAAAACATGCAGCCAAGAATACTATATCCAGCTAGGCTATCATTGAAAATAGAAGGAGAGATTAAAAGCTTCCAGGACAAACAACAACTGAAAGAATTTGCAAATACCAAACCAGCTCTACAGGAAATCTTGAAAGGGGTCCTCTAAGCAAAGAGAGAGCCTACAAGTGGGTAGATCAGAAAGGAACAGAGACCATATACAGTAACAGTCACCTTACAGGCAATACAATGGCACTAAATTCATATCTCTCAATAGTTACCCTGAATGTGAATGGGCTAAATGCCCCTGTCAAAAGACACAGGGTATCAGAATGGATAAAAAAACAAAACCCATCTATATGTTGCCTCCAAGAAACACATTTTAAGCCCGAAGACACCTCCAGATTTAAAGTGAGGGGGTGGAAAAGAATTTACCATGCTAATGGACATCAGAAGAAAGCAGGAGTGGCAATCCTTATATCAGATCAATTAGATTTTAAGCCAAAGACTATAATAAGAGATGAGGAAGGACACTATATCATACTCAAAGGGTCTGTCCAACAAGAATATTTAACAATTTTAAATATCTATGCCCCCAATGTGGGAGCAGCCAACTATATAAACCAATTAATAACAAAATCAAAGAAACACATCAACAATAATACAATGATAGTAGGGGACTTTAACACTCCCCTCACTGAAATGGACAGGTCATCCAAGCAAAAGATCAGCAAGGATATAAAGGCCTTAAATGACACACTGGACCAGATGGACATCACAGATATATTCAGAATATTTCATCCAAAGCAACAGAATACACATTCTTCTCTAGTGCACATGGAACATTCTCCAGAATAGATCACATCCTCGGTCCTAAATCAGGACTCAACCGGTATCAAAAGATTGGGATCATTCCCTGCATATTTTCAGACCACAATGCTCTAAAGCTAGAACTCAACCACAAAAGGAAGTTTGGAAAGAACCCAAATACATGGAGACTAAACAGTATCCTTCTAAAGAATGAATGGGTCAACCGGGAAATTAAAGAAGAATTGAAAAAAATCATGGAAACAAATGATAATGAAAATACAACGGTTCAAAATCTGTGGGACACAACAAAGGCAGTCCTGAGAGGAAAATATATAGCGGTACAAGCCTTTCTCAAGAAACAAGAAAGGTCTCAGGTACACAACCTAACCCTACACCTAAAGGAGCTGGAGAAAGAACAAGAAAGAAACCCTAAGCCCAGCAGGAGAAGAGAAATCATAAAGATCAGAGCAGAAATCAATGAAATAGAAACCAAAAAAACAATAGAACAAATCAACGAAACTAGGAGCTGGTTCTTTGAAAGAATTAATAAAATTGATAAACCCCTGGCCCGACTTATCAAAAAGAAAAGAGAAAGGACCCAAATAAATAAAATCATGAATGAAAGAGGAGAGATCACAACTAACACCAAAGAAATACAAAACTATTATAAGAACATACTATGAGCAACTCTACGGCAATAAATTTGACAATCTGAAGAAGAAATGGATGCATTCCTAGAAACATATAAACTACCACAACTGAACCAGGAAGAAATAGAAAGCCTGAACAGACCCATAACCAGTAAGGAGATTGAAACAGTCATTAAAAATCTCCAAACAAACAAAAGCCCAGGGCCAGACGGCTTCCCGGGGGAATTCTACCAAAACATTTAAAGAAGAACTAATTCCTATTCTCCTGAAACTGTTCCAAAAAATAGAAATGGAAGGAAAACTTCCAAACTCATTTTATGAGGCCAGCATCACCTTGATCCCAAAACCAGACAAGGATCCCACCAAAAAAGAGAGCTATAGACCGATATCCTTGATGAACACAGATGCGAAAATACTCAAACAAAATACTAGCCAATAGGATTCAACAGTACATTAAAAAGATTATTCACCACGACCAAGTGGGATTTATTCCAGGGCTGCAAGGTTGGTTCAACATCCGCAAATCAGTCAATGTGATACAACACATCAATAAAAGTAAGAACAAGAACCATATGATACTCTCAATAGATGCTGAAAAAGCATTTTGACAAAGTACAACATCCCTTCCTGATCAAAAACTCTTCAAAGTGTAGGGATAGAGGGCACATACCTCAATATCATCAAAGCCATCTATGAAAAACCCACCGCAAATATCATTCTCAATGGAGAAAAACTGAAAGCTTTTCCGCTAAGGTCAGGAACACGGCAGGGATGTCCATTATCACCACTGCTATTCAACATCGTACTAGAGGTCCTAGCCTCAGCAATCAGACAACAAAAGGAAATTAAAGGCATCCAAATCGGCAAAGAAGAAGTCAAATTATCACTCTTCGCAGATGATATGATACTATATGTGGAAAACCCAAAAGACTCCACTCCAAAACTGCTAGAACTTATACAGGAATTCAGTAAAGTGTCAGGATATAAAATCAATGCACAGAAATCAGTTGCATTTCTCTACACCAACAGCAAGACAGAAGAAAGAGATATTAAGGAGTCAATCCCATTTACAATTGCATCCAAAACCATAAGATACCTAGGAATAAACCTAACCAAAGAGACACAGAATCTATACTCAGAAAACTATAAAGTACTCATGAAAAGAAATTGAGGAAGACACAAAGAAATGGAAAAATGTTTCCATGCTCCTGGATTGGAAGAATAAATATTGTGAAAATGTCTATGCTACCTAAAGCAATCTACACATTTAATGCAATTCCTATCAAAGTACCATCCATCTTTTTCAAAGAAATGGAACAAATAATTCTAAAATTTATATGGAACCAGAAAAGACCTCGAATAGCCAAAGGGATTTGAAAAAGAAAGCCAACGTTGGTGGCATCACAATTCCGGACTTCAAGCTCTATTACAAAGCTGTCATCATCAAGACAGCATGGTACTGGCACAAAAAACAGACACATAGATCAATGGAACAGAATAGAGAGCCCAGAAATAGACCCTCAAATCTATGGTCAACTAATCTTCGACAAAGCAGGAAAGAATGTCCAATGGAAAAAAGACAGCCTTTTCAATAAATGGTGCTGGGAAAATTGGACAGCCACATGCAGAAAAATGAAATTGGACCATTTCCTTACACCACACACAAAAATAGACTCAAAATGGATGAAGGACCTCAATGTACGAAAGGAATCCATCAAAATCCTTGAGAACACGGGCAGCAACCTCTTCGACCTCTGCCGCCAGCAACATCTTCCTAGGAACAACGCAAAAGGCAAGGGAAGCAAGGGAAAAAATGAACTACTGGGATTTCATCAAGATCAAAAGCTTTTGCACAGCAAAGGAAACAGTTAACAAAATCAAAAGACAACTGACAGAATGGGAGAAGATATTTGCAAACGACATATCAGATAAAGGACTAGTGTCCAGAATCTATAAAGAACTTAGCAAACTCAACACCCAAAGAACAAATAATCCAATCAAGAAATGGGCAGAAGACATGAACAGACATTTCTGCAAAGAAGACATCCAGATGGCCAACAGACACATGAAAAAGTGCTCCATATCACTCGGCATCAGGGAAATACAAATCAAAACCACAATGAGATATCACCTCACACCAGTCAGAATGGCTAAAATCAACAAGTCAGGAAATGACAGATGCTGGCGAGGATGCGGAGAAAGGGGAACCCTCCTACACTGTTGGTGGGAATGCAAGCTGGTGCAGCCACTCTGGAAAACAGCATGGAGGTTCCTCAAAATGTTGAAAATAGAAGTTGAGACTTGGAATAGAATATTGGTATTGAATGAAAGAATGTTTTAATGATAAAAGAAATGTAACTATACTATATTCAATTTGCAGAGTATAAACAAGGAAACTTAGAATTCAATTCCTTTAATGTAACCCTAATCATATTCCAATTTACAAACGAATAATTTCATGGTTATAATCTGGAGGCACGTGGATAAAATTGTCTCCTCCTTTCCTCTTTTTTCACATAAACCTAATTCAATGTCACCACCCAGTCTCTTTAAGAATAACTGTATTATTATATACAATTAAGTTATGTCTATTCATATATTATTCATACATTAAAGTTACATTTATATACCACAAAGTTCACCCTACTTAAGTATAAAATTAAATGCTTTTTAGTATTTTCAGAGTTGTACCACCATCACCACTAATCCCAGAACATTTCCATCACCTCAAAAAGAAATTCTGTGCCTCTCAATTCCCCTCTTTCCCCTTCCCCTGGAAATCACTAATCTACCTTGCCTATTCTGGACATTTCATATAAAATGAAATTATGTAATATGTGCTCTTTGGGGTCTGGCTTCTCTCACTTAGCATCATGTTTCCAAGGTCCATCCATGCTTTAGCATGTGTTGGGACTTCCTTTCTTTTTATGGCTGAATCTAGTGCACAGATACGCACATTTTACTTGTTCATCAACTGGCAAACATAATAGTCCTTTCCACTCTTCAGCCATTATGAATAATGTTGCTGTGAACATTTCGTGTACAAGTCTGTGCGTGAATATGTTTTCATTTCTCTTGGGCACACACCTAAGAGAAGAGTTGCTGGATCATATGGTAACTCAAGTTCTTGAGGAACTGCCATACTGTTTTCCAAAGGGCCTGCATCATTGAGTAGCATTTTGATAGGTTTCCTTATCACTTATTTCACTACTGTCTCACTGAAGGACATTTCATATTTTCATTTCTATAGCTTTTTGTCCTTCTGAATTATATCATTATGGTAAATTTCCCTCGTGGTTCTTGTTTGTACCATATCATGTTTGCTTTCACCCACCTGCATTATTTAATTTGAATTGAGTTTCTTGTAAATACATGTAATTAATAATTTTTTTTCATTCACTCTGCCAATATCTGTATTTTAATTAGTGTATTTTCACCAATTATATTTAATATAATTATTGATGTGGTAGAGCTGTGTGTGTGCCATTTAATCCTTTGTTTTCTGCTTGTTTCCTCCACTCCCCAGCCTTGTTTCCCATTTCTTGCCTTCCAACTTGATTTATTTATAGTGTTTTGAGTGCACTTCTTTGTTAGTTTTTGCAGTGGCTGCTCTGGGTATTAAGATTACATTTATGACTTACCATGGTCTCCTGGGATCAGCATTTTATCACTTCACAGGAAACAAAATCTCACTTACATTTAGGGCCTTTACCCTCCCTACTTTTAAGTATCATTATCTTTGAGCATGAGATGAAATTACAATTTTGGTCTCAATCATCAAATGTGATTCATAAAAATTCACGAGGGCCATATTTATTGTATGCATCCCTAATTCTTTCCATTGTTCTTCCTTTTGATGCTCCAGGATGCCTTTCATCATTTCATTTATGTTTGAGGAATTTCCATTAGGCATTCTTTGGCAGTAGGTTTGCTAGCAACAAATACTTTCTATCCTTCATTCCCGCAGGGTGGTTTGGAGAATAGAATTTGCAGCTGATAGGTCCTTTCCTTCAGCACTTGAAACTGTTGAGCCACTTTCTGGCTCCCGTGGTTTCTGATGAAAATCAGCTGTCATTCAAATTGTGTAGTGTAATATCATGTGTCACTTCTCCAGCTGCTTTTGATGTCTTCCTGTTTTTAGTTTTCATGTTTATGATGCAACTTTTGGAGTTAAGTTTATTCTATTTATGGCTCACTCAACTCTTTGAACCTGCACAACTGTATCTTTTGCTGAATGTGAGATGTTTCCATCTGTTCTTTGCATATTCTCCTGGCTCTATTCTTTTTTCCTCCTCTACTTCTGGAACTTCAGATACATGAATGTTGGCACTGTTGTTATTGTCCCACAGATCACTGAGGCTCAATTTTCTCCAATCTTACTTCTGTTATTCAGATTCATAAACTCTACTGGTTTATTTTCAAGTTATTGATTTAATCTTCTGTCATTTCTACTGTACCATTCATTAAGTTTATTTTGATTATTGTATTTTTCAGTTAAATAATAACCATTATTTATTTTTCTAAAATTTGGGATATAATGCATACACCATGGTGATTTTCTTTTTGTTAACTTTTAAAAATTCTTTATGTTACCTATTTCTTTGCTGAGGCTTTCCATTTTTTTGTTTCAAGAGAATTTGCAATTATTTGTAGAGGCATTTTTATGATGACTGCTTTAAAATCCTTGTCAGATAATTCCAATATCTGGTTCATTTTGGTGGCATCATCAGTTGACTATTTCTTCTCATTCAAGTTGTGGTTTTCTTGGTTCTTGGTACAAGTAGTTTTAGATTGTATCCCGGATATTTTGCCTATTATGTTAGGAGGCTCTGGGTCTTATTTTAATCTTTTATTTTAGCAAGTAGTTACTCTCTTTATGGTTTAGCATGCTGGCCTACTTTTTGGTTTGTGATTCCAGTGGCAGTTTAATTTTCAGTGCCTTTGGTCTGATCGGTTTATCTGGTACTGCTGTGGTTCCATATGGTCCTTGATGGTGCTGCTTTGGGGGAAGAAGTTTTGCCCTGTCACCTATAAATTGGGGGAAGGAGCCTCCTGTCCATGGTGATAAAAAGCTTCCTAGATCAGGCCTTTTGTCTGAGGATCCCCTTGCCAGTGCCCTTTGGCTGTCCAGTATTCTCAGCAAGCAAGAGGCGTCTCAGGACTTACAATAGAGTGTTTCCCCTGGCCACTTGTCAGTGGGGAGCCGTATATATTGCCCTTGCTGGTGGTATCAGACTCATCTCATGTTGGTCAGCAGGACTCCAGTTTCATCTGGGATAGGAATGAGCCACACTAGGCTCCCTTATCTCATGAGGCTGGGAGTCAGGAGACACCAGACATGGGTCACCTTCCTCTGTTGGGTGGGAGGTTGTAAGACATTCTGCAACCATGTTCCCCTTCCAGTCTTGGGATTACCCTGGTTTGTTTTCCTCTTTCCACCTTACAGAGCTCTCTTTCAGGATGCCTCTTCCATTATTTTATAATCATAGTATCCAGAATTGATAATTGTACTTAGAAGGAGCAAAGAGAAATGAGCCTGCCCTCTTGCCCACGCAATAAGACAGAACGCAGTATTTTAAAAAATTTCTATCTGCACAACTTCCTCAAAAGCCAAAAGATCAAGTCCTTTCCTAGAATTGTTTTTTAAACCATGCGTTCCAAATCTGAGTAAATTTGGCAATTCCTCTGGATATGGAGAAAGTGGCAATAACATAAACAGTTCTCAGGAGAGTGACTCAAAGATACTGTTTAGTGTAATAGCCTTCAGCTTCTATATTGATCCAGTATGGGGACTATAGTCAGTCATTTAACCAATATTTATTAAGGGCTCAACAGAGACCATGTACTGTTTTAATCCCTGGGAAGGTAGCAGTGAGGAAAAAATAATCCCTGCCTTCTTGGAAGCTTACATTCTCCAAAATATGGGATGTTTCTCACTTAAAACGAGTTCAAATCAGCAATTATCCAGCTCATCGTCTAATCATCCATAGCATTATCTTTTCAAACAGCAAAACTCAAATCTACTGCACAAGGACTATCACATTCCATTAGGTGTTTTCAATCATTTGTGTAATGTTCACCTGTACTTGTGTAAGGAAATAGCTGAGTAGAGTAACAGCTGAGTATAAATGATATTCATGCTAGCTTAAATTCAGAAGGCTAAAATTTGTTCAATGTCCACATGTTTAGCTAAGCATACGAATCTAGTTGCAAATGGACATGTGTGTCTTGAGGTTTCAAAGTGACATTTTCTGTTTTCCTAAAGTCAATCACTGCTCAGGGATGGACTTCTTGGGAAGGTCACTTTACTAACAGAAGCTGGTAAATGGAAATAGAGTGAGAAAGAAGGTGGTGATGACCTTGGGTGATGGAGTTTGAACATGGGAGACTGGAAGAGAAGCAGTGCCATGAAGATAAATACCGAAGTTAATCTGGAGTGGGATCGATTTTTAAAATTATTTTTTAAAGATTGTATTTGTTCATTCATTTACTTATTTGAGAGAGAGAGAAAAAGAGAGAAAGAGAGAGCAGAGGAAGGAGCAGAGGAAGAGGGACAAACAGACTCCATGCTAAGCGAGGAAACTGACACAAGACTCAGTTCTCTGACCTTGAGATCATGACCTGAGCTGAAACCGATAGAGCCACCCAGAGTGGGACTGATTTTTAAATGGAGAATGATTTGTTTTCAAATATGCTAAGTTTGATGTGATGCGAAGATACTCAAGTTAAAGATGTCCCAGCATACAAATTCTAGAATAGGGCTTAGGAAAAATGTTGGCTCTTGAATTATCTGGGTATCCTAAGCAAAAGAAGTAGGAAAGGGTGAGACCTTAGGAAAATAGCTTGGAGGGGTAAGGATAGAGAGGACTGAGGACTGAATTTTCAGTAATGGATGAGTTCAGCTCCACATCTCTACTGTCCACTCTCTCTCTTTAAGACTCTTCAGGTGATCTCATCTGATTATAGAGCCAACTTGGCCAAATGAACATGTTCCCTACTTACACTCTTATAATTTAAATCTGCACTGATAGGAATAGGCATAAAGGCACAAACAAAATAAAATACAGAGCAAATCCTTGAGATAAACAATGGAACCGTGGTATGTACCGGCAAAGAAACGAGAACATTCAGAGCTATGAAGAAGAGTTCTATGGGAAAATAAACTTCCATCTTCCAGTTTGGGAAAATTTCTATCTAGATATTTACAGGAGAAATACGTTTTTGAAAGATTTAAGAATCAGGTATAGTGTACTTGAGGGAGAGCTGTAAGTGTTGGATGTAGCTGAAAATAAGATTCAGAAAACAAATTTATTTGGGTACTTCAGGAACCAGAAGCCAAAAGTTCTCTGTACATGTTCGTATTTATCGGAACAAATACATTTTAAAAGGAATAAACTCACGAGTCAAAACAAAAATAGTGAAATAGTTTGGGTCACGGTTGCAAAAGATTTTGAAGAGCACAAGAATCTTAGTGTAAAATATTCTTAGAAGTCCTAAAGAGAGAAATAGACATAGAGGCTAGGAAAATAGGGTTAAAAAAAAAAAAACCAAAAAACAAAACAAAAACTGAAAGTTTAAAATTTTAGTAGCAAAGTAAAGGAATGACAAGAGAGGAAAAATGGGTGCTGACAGGTTGGTTGCTATAAACTAAAGTTGAGCAACATGTCTAGGATTCTCACTGCCTTTAATAAAATGTGCACAGGGGCATTCCTAAATGAAGTATTACAGGCATACCGAGATATCCTGATATGATGGATGGAAGAAGAGGCTGGATTGGATGTGGATCACAAAAATAAATGAACATCAGGAAGTTGATAAGATAGTTGTATGCAACAAACTCTGACACTGGAATCTGAGAGGAAGAGTTCTAGCACAGGCAGGTTCAAAGGCTGTCTTGAAAAATTACATAATGAGTTCAACCACAGGCTATGAGAAAACTGCTGAGACCATAAGACCCTCACTCAAGTTCAAAATCCAAAGCTATTTGTAAACCAGTCTATAACTTGCGACCTAAAATAGTCATAGTTCTAAGAACAAAACAACAAAAAGTTAGCCTTCTCTTCAATAACATAAGCACCCGAGGAAAACACGCTTTAACTACTTTGTCTATATGGGCTTAAAGTTAGAACCTTCTTATGTAATCTTGGCTTATTTGGGAATCTCTTGATTCTAAATTCTGATTTTTTTTTCCATTCTCTATGTTTTCTTTTCTT
This sequence comes from Mustela putorius furo, assembly GCF_011764305.1. Classification (NCBI taxonomy): domain Eukaryota; kingdom Metazoa; phylum Chordata; class Mammalia; order Carnivora; family Mustelidae; genus Mustela; species Mustela putorius. The sequence continues at coordinate 12,230,238 of NW_025422060.1, forward strand.
TTTTTTTATTTTTTATAAACATATTTTTATCCCCTGGGGTACAGGTATGTGAATCAACAAGTTTACACACTTCACAGCACTCACCATAACACATACCCTCCCCAATGTCCATGACCCCAGCCCCCTTCCCCCAATCCCCCTCCCCCCAGCAACCCTCAATAATTGTTTTGTGAGATTAAGAGTCACTTATGGTTTGTCTCCCTCCCATTCCCATCTTGTTTCATTGATTCTTCTCTTACCCCCTTAACCTCCCCCATTGCATCTCCACTTCCTCATATCAGGGAGATCATATGATAGTTGTCTTTCTCTGCTTGACTTATTTCGCTAAGCATGATACCCTCTAGTTCCATCCACATCGTCGCAAATGGCAAGATTTCATTTCTTTTGACGGCTGCAGAGTATTCTATTGTGTATATATACCACATCTTCTTTTTTTTTTTTTAAGATTATTTATTTATTTGACAGAGAGAGATCACAAGTAGGCAGAGAGGCAGGCAGAGAGAGGAGAGGAGGAAGCAGGCTCCCTGCTGAGCAGAGAGCCCGATGCGGGACTCGATCCCAGGACCCTGAGATCATGACCTGAGCCGAAGGCAGCGGCTTAACCCACTGAGCCACCCAGGCGCCCCTATACCACATCTTCTTTATCCGTTCATCTGTTGATGGACATCTAGGTTCTTTCCATAGTTTGACTATTGTAGACATTGCTGCTATAAACATCCGGGTGCATGTGCCCCTTCGGATCACTATGTTTGTATCTTTAGGGTATATACCCAGTAGTGCAATTGCTGGGTCATACGGTAGTTCTATTTTCAACATTTTGAGGAACCTCCATGCTGTTTTCCAGAGTGGCTGCACCAGCTTGCAACCAACAGTGTAGGAGGGTTCCCCTTTCTCCACATCCTCACCAGCATCTGTCATTTCCTGACTTGTTAATTTTAGCCATTCTGACTGGTGTGAGGTGATATCTCATTGTGGTTTTCATTTGTATTTCCCTGATGCCGAGTGATATGGAGCACTTTTTCATGTGTCTGTTGGCCATCTGGATGTCTTTGCAGAAATGTCTGTCCATGTCCTCTGCCCATTTCTTGATTGGATTATTTGTTCTTTGGGTGTTGAGTTTGCTAAGCTCTTTATAGATTTTGGACACTAGCCCTTTATCTGATATGTCCTTTGCAAATATCTTCTCCCATTCTGTCAGTTGTCTTTTGATTTTGTTAACTGTTTCCTTTGCTGTGCAAAAGCTTTTGATCTTGATAAAATCCCAGTAGTTCATTTTTGCCCTTGCTTCACTTGCCTTTGGCAATGTTCCTAGGAAGATGTTGCTGCGGCTGCGGTCAAAGAGGTTGCTGCCTGTGTTCTCCTCAAGGATTTTGATGGATTTCTTTCTCACATTGAGGTCCTTCATCCATTTTTAGTCTATTTTCGTGTGTGGTGTAAGGAAATGGTCCAATTTCATTTTTCTGCATGTGGCTGTCCAATTTTCCCAACACCATTTATTGAAGAGACTGTCTTTTTTCCATTGGACATTCTTTCCTGATATGATACTATATGTGGAAAACCCAAAAGACTACACTCCAAAACTGCTAGAACTTGTACAAGAATTCAGTAAAGTGTCAGGATATAAAATCAATGCATAGAAATCAGTTGCATTTCTCTACACCAACAACAAGACAGAAGAAAGAGAAATTAAGGATTCCATCCCATTTACAATTGCACCCAAAACCATAAGATACCTAGGAATAAACCTAACCAAAGAGGCTAAGAATCTATACTCAGAAAACTATAAAGTACTCATGAAAGAAATTGAGGAAGACACAAAGAAATGGAAAAATGTTCCATGCTCCTGGATTGGAAGAACAAATATTGTGAAAATGTCTATGCTACCTAAAGCAATCTACACATTTAATGCAATTCCTATCAAAGTACCATCCATCTTTTTCAAAGAAATGGAACAAATAATCCTAAAATTTATATGGAACCAGAAAAGACCTTGAATAGCCAAAGGGATATTGAAAAAGAAAGCCAAAGTTGGTGGCATCACAATTCCGGACTCAAGCTCTATTACAAAGCTGTCATCATCAAGACAGCATGGTACTGGCACAAAAACAGACACATTGATCAATGGAACAGAATAGAGAGCCCAGAAATAGACCCTTAAATCTATGGTCAACTAATCTTCGACAAAGCAGGAAATAATGTCCAATGGAAAAAAGACAGTCTCTGATTTTTGTTTTTTTAAGATTTTATTTATTCATCTGAAAGAGAGGGAGAGAGCAAGAGGTGGGGAGGAGCAGAGGAACAGGGAGAAGCAGAGGACTCCCTGCTTAGCAAGGAGCCAGATGCCAGGCTGGATCCCAAGACCCAGAGATCATGCCCTGAGCTGAAGGCAGACGTTTAACTATCTGAGGCACCCAGAGCCACCTCAGTTTGGATGCACCCATCAGTATGTGCTTGAGGTTGGGCTGACATGGCAGTTGCTTCTTCAGTCAGCGCTGGTATCACTGGAATTAATGAGTTTTATGTGTCCTTAGCTTCATTTCTCCATCCTCAGAAGCCTCTAGTTCTTACCCAAACCATGTTGAGGTTGAACCAGAAGACAGATTTGGACTTTTGTTACGGAATTCTACTGACTACCCACAATTTTTTTTTAAAAAAGTGTTTCATAATCCTGACTTTCACAATTTCTACTCCTGGTTTTGTCCCTTGAAAAGGCTCTACTCTTGAGAAAGGGAGCAAGTGGGCTGGTCGTCAGAGGTATTTTCTCACTATTTATGGGCACTGCCCAGGGTGCAGGTCTGATTAAAGAGCCAAAATGAAATACACAAGTTGCTCTGAAGGTCAACTGATCCCTTAGTAACAGGGTGGTTCACGCCCTCCCTTCTGTCACTTGGCTCTACCACCTCTTAAGACTGTTGAATTCCAGATCTTTCTCATATGACAACTACCCAGCTGCTCCTCAGAAGAATTTTCCAGTATGATTCATCTTGTTTGTATTAATTCATTTGGTTATCTCTTGTTCAGTACCTTCGGACCCAAAAAAGTTACTAAAAGTATGAGACAGGGGAGTAACTTAAATTTGGCAAGCAATTTGAAAGAGCACCGAAAGAACTGATAGAAAAAGGAGGATAAAAAATCAAGTTTACTGTTAGAAATGGCAAAGATTTCATTGCACAGAGTTCTTTTTAGCAGAAGAGGCTATAACTTCCAAAATACTGCATAAGTTAACAGTAAGTCCAAACATCAGAAAATAAGATTTCTAGAACAAATGTTAGGCATATTTATTACTGATAACATAGAGCAGGCATTCAATAAAATACCATTTTTAAGACTAATTTTACACGTACATATAAACTAAGTATATTACACAGTTAAATATGTCTTCGTTAAGGTGTAAGTTTTATGCTTGCTACTTTTTTATTTTCAAGGGCAAGAATCATCAGACGCCCATGAATATATTTCAATAATTTAAAAAAGTTCACAAAGCAATGTTCTTTTAGTTAGGAGGAAAACACTCGACGGAGCTTTTCTAGGTTTACAGTTGGTGCACTGTTCTCAACAGTTATTTTGTGGGACATTGCTCAATGGGGCATAGGACACTGTAATTATAGCTTAATCACAGTAAAACTCTGAACCTTTTTATTAGTGAGATTCTTCAACAGTGAAGAGAACCTAGTGAAAGTGTGCCAAAGGAATTTCAGACTGTTGTATACTAAAACTTAAGAGACTTGTAATAAGGTTTGTCTTTAAACATCATACACAAAATGTAGATGTGATCATTGATCTATGCATGCATTGGCCTACAGCTTCCCTATATCCATACTTCTCTATGAGCTCCTCTGAAAAAAATGTTGGTGAAGGGACAATTATGTTTTTTATTAAATTGTGGTAAAATGTATATAACATAAAACTTGCCCTTCTAAGGACTGTTAAGTATGCAGTTCAGTGGCATTAAGTACATCTACACCTCTGTGCAACCATCACCACCATCTATCCCCAGAATGTTTCCACCATCCCAAACAGAAACTCTGTACCCATTAAACACGAACTCCCATTCCCCAGGTGCCCCAAGCCACGGTAAAGCCTAGTCTACTGTTTGTCTCTATGAACTCGATGCTTTCACATATGCCATATAAGTGGAATTATAGAAAATCTGTCCTCTTGTGTCTGGCTTATCTCACTGACCATAATATCTTTAAGGGTCATCCATGTTGTTGCACATGTCAGAATTTCTTTTCATGGTTGAGTAATATTCCACAGAAGTATACATCACATTTTGTTTATGCATTCATCTACTGATGGACACTTTGATCATTTCCATCTTTTGGCTATTGTGAATAATGCTTCTATAAACATTAGTATACAAATATCTGTTCAAGTCCTTACTTTCAATCCTTTTGGGTAAATATCCAGAACTGGAATTGCTGGATCACATGGTAATTATATGTTCAATTTTTTTTTTAAGGGATCATCATCTATTTTCTGCAGTGGTTGCACCATTTTATATTTCCACCATTTTATATTTCCAGGGCACAGGGTTCTAATTTCTCCACATCAAAATGATTATGTTTTAAGAATAAAAATATCATTTTTATTTGGTGATACAATTTCTGGTCTTACTTCAATTTTCTTCTCTTTGTCCCTTGCATTTATCACTGAAATCAAAACCACAGGATTTATGGTATAAGACAATCTGATTAGAAACCCAAATTCCAAGAAGTCTATTGAAAGAGAAAGCAAAAGTTTAAAAAGCTAATTCACAGAACAGTTATATGAATTGGGGTCAGAGGGCAGAGTCTCCTCCCTAAAATCTGAATGTCATGCTACATCCTTAGAATGTGATGGAAAATTTAACTTACAAGCAGCAGCAGAGAAGGAAGACAAGAGCAAGCTCTGATGAATGCAAACTGAAGGGAAGTTATTTACAAATAACAAAAGAAAAGACAATGAAGCTTCGAGGTTCAGATGGAGGTAGAATAAAAGATAATCAGATAATGTGTATCTACATTTTCTGTAGCTTCCAATGGACAGGTAATCAAGAATTTAGGATTATTTTTCTGACATTTTCTTCAGACTATTGTAAGAATGCTGAATGATGATAATTCGTTTTAAAATATTATATGCATTTGTTTAGCTACAATTAAGAAATGTTTAAAGGATTGGAATTTTCTTTTTAAAGATTTTTTTATTTTGTTTATTTCACAGACAGATCACAAGTAGGCAGAGAAGCAGGCAGAGAGAGAGAAAGAGGAGGAGGCAGGCTCCCTGCTGAGCAGAGAGCCCAATGCAGGACTTGATCCCAGGACTCTGGGATCATGACCTGAGCTGAAGGCAGAGGCTTTAACCCACTGAGCCACCCCGGCATCCCTAAAGGATTGGAATTAAGTAAAACATTCAATGTTTGAAATAGGCCAAAATTAGAATCATGATTTTAGAATGAGGAATTAATCATCTAACAAAAAAAAAATGATAGGATTCATAAAGTAATTTGTTTAATTAACATATAAAAATATAATATCTCGGGTTCACAATACTATGCCTGTCATGACACTTCATAAAAAACTAAGACATTCAAACTCCAATGTTCCTAAATTTTTCAATACCATAATATTAAAAAGAATATTTGGGGGCACCTCAGTGGCTCAGTGGGTTAAAGCCTCTGCCTTGAGCTCAGGTCATGATCCCAGGGTCCTGGGATTGAGCCCCTCATTGGGCTCTCTGCTCAGCAGGGAGCGTGCTTCCTCCTCTCTCTCTGCCTGCCTCTCTGCCTAATTGTGATCTCTATCTGTCAAATAAATAAATAAATCTTTTTTTTTAAAAAGAATATTTTACAGATATATTTAGCAATTTCATATGAAAATATATTCTCTTAAAGCATAATAATAATTTCTGCTTTACAAAATACAGTAATACAAATTTAGGGAAAAAACTGGCCTTTTTATGATAAATCCAAACTTCTTTTTAAAGAGATAAAGATAGTTTAGTTGAATTTCATCAAATCAATTCAGAATGGAATTTTAGAATTACCATCTGGATATGAAAAAATAATGTGACCATCTTTCATAGTCATTTTTAAATTATTCACAAAGGATTTTGATTAGTTTAGCTACTACATGCACATTGAGACTATTTCCAAGTAGACGGTAACGCTGTTTCACCGTTATCTTCTCAGGAAATCCTAGAAAAGAGAGATAATAATTTACAACATAGTCATTTAAAATATTAACTTTCAAAGATAAAAGGATGATGTATCTTTTTGTAAGAACACAGTGGTCATTCACATAAATAAGTCCCTAAAATCTCCATGAAATTCAACTAACAAGTGAGAATTTGAAGCCAAAAATATAAGGTTACATTGCGTACATAATGTGGTATTATGATGTCATATAACATATTATACTCAGTGTACACGTAAGTATACCATAACATCCATGAAACTCATCAAAATCTGTATTTTAAGGCACGTCAGGAAAAGTAGTGGCTACCATTATTTCATAGTTGTTTTCCTTTACTTAATAACAGATTTATGGGGGCGCCTGGGTGGCTCAGTTGGTTAAGCCACTGCCTTCAGCTCAGGTCGTGATCCCGGAGTTCCAGGATCGAGTCCCACATCGGGTTCCCAGCTCCACAGGGAGTCTGCTTCTCCCTCTGACCTCCTTCCCTCTCACGCTTTCTCTCTCTCAAATAAATAAATAAAATCTTAAAAAAAAATTAACAGCTTTATTGACATAAAATTCACCTTTTTAAAATGTAAAATTCAGTGGTTTTTAGAATAGTCAGAGTTTTGCAAACATCTCCGCTATTTAATTCTAGAACATTTTTATTACCTCAAAAAGAAAGCTGGCCCATAGCTAACATCATACTCAAAAGTAAAAAGCTAAACATTTTCCTCTAAGTTCAGGAACAAGACAGGGATGCCAACTCTTGCCACTTTTACTCAACATAGTATTGGAAGTCATAGTACTGGAAGCCAGAGCAATTAGGCAAAGAGAGAGATAACAGGCATCCAAAATGGAAAGGAAAAAGCAAAACTGTCACAATTTGCTGATGACATGATATTATATATATAAAAACCCAAAGACTCCACCAAAAAGAGATGTGAGAACTAATAAATAAAATCAGTGAAGTTTCAGGATATAAAATTAATATACAAAGATCTCTTGGGTTTCTATATACTGATAACAAACTATCAGAAAGAGGAATTAACAATGCCACTTACAATTCCATCAAAAAGAATAAAATACCTAAGAATAAATTTAATCAAGGTTGTAAAAGATCTGTACACATAAAAGATTGTAAGAAACAGATGAAAGAAATGAAAGAAGACAAAAATGGAAAGATAGTACGTGCTCATAGACTGGAAGAAGTATTAGTAAAATGTCCACTATCCAAAGTCTACATATTCAAGGCAATACCTATCATCATTCCAATGGCATTTTTCACAGAAGTGGAATACACTATCTTAAATTCATACAGAATTACAAAGGACCCTAAATAGCAAAGCCATCTTGTGAAAGAATAAAGCTGGAAACTCTGCTCTGATACACAAAACTTAACTCAAAATGGATTAAAGACTAGAATGGAAGACCTGAAATCATCAACTCCTAAAAGAAAACACAGGCAGTAAAATAAGCTCCTTGACATTTTGGCAACAATTTTTTGGACCCGACAAAGGAAAGGCAAAAAAAAGTAAAAATAAATAAGAGGGACTACAACAAATGAAAAAGCTTTCACCCAACAAAGCAGAGAAAATCATCAACAAAAGGAAAACGCAATCTACGGAGTGGGAGAAAATATTTGCAAATCATATACCTAATAAAGGGTTAATATGCAAAATATACCGAGGGACGGTATGTTGGTATAGCCACTATGGAAAACAGTATGAAGTTTCCCCCAACAAATTAAAAATAGAACTACCATATGATCTACTAATTTTACTTCTGGGTATTTATAGGGTAAAAATGAAAACACTAATTTTAAAAGATATATGCACCCCATGTCCATTGCAGCTTTATTTACAATATCCAAGATATGAAAACAACCCCCCCCCACACACAGGAATACTAATCAGTCATAAAAAAAAAAAAGAATGAAATCTCGCCATTTCCAACAATACAGATGGACCTTGAGGGCATTATACTATATGAAGTCAATCAGAGAAAAAAGGACAAATACTCTATGATCTCACTTATATGTGGAATCTAAGAAACAAAGCAACATGGTGGACCAATACTCCTTCCTCTTTATAACTAAACAGTATTCTACTGCATGGATATAACACATTTTATTTATCCATTTATCCACTGATAGACACTGGGTTGTTTCTACTTTTTGATTATGAATAATGCTGTCATAAATATTGTATACATTTTTGCATGGACATGTTTTCAGCTCTCTTGGGTATATATTCCTGGGGGTGAAAATGCAGACTCATGCAGTAACTCCATGTCTAACATTTGAGGAACTCCCAAACTGTTCTCCAAAGTGGCTGCACCATTTTATATTCCCACCAGCAGTGTATAATGGAGTTGATTTCTCCACATCTTTATCAACACTGTTTTTGCTTGTCTTTTTGTGAAATGGTATCTTCTTGTGGCTTTGATTTACATTTCCCTAATAACTAATGATGCAGACATCTTTTCATGTGCTTATTGGTCGTTAGTCCGTCTTCTTTATTAAATACCTATTCAAATCCTTCACCCAATTTTAATTGAATTATTTTTCTTTTTATTGTTGAGTTGTGAGAGGTTTTTTTTTTTAAGATTTTATTTATTTATTTGACAAAGAGACAAGCAGGCAGAGTGGCAAAGGGAGAGGGAGAAGCAGACTCCCCACTGAGCAGGAAGCCCGATGTGGGGCTCGATCCCAGAACTCTGGGATCATGACCTAAGCCAAAGGCAGTCACTTAACCTACGAAGCCACCCAGATGCCCTGAGAGTTCTTTATATATTCTGGACACAAATCTCTCACAGTTGTTCTTTATATTCTGTTTCCACAAATGTGCTTTCTCATATTGGACTTCCATTTGCTATACTCTTTTTTAAAACAAATTGGCCCACAGTTACAAAATTTGCTAGAACAAAGCCTTGCAAATACCAACATAAAAGACTGTCCATGAAATATACACTATAATGTTAGTTACAATTTTCTTATTCAGTATCCTTTGGCATAGCAATTAAATAAAGGAAAAGCAATTTATATAATAAAATGTAAAAAATAATTTAAAAGTATTAAGAAAATTAAATTATATATTATGTACAGACCAGAAGGAAGAATTGATTATGATAAAGTTGCTTCATCAACACTTGACATTATAGTTATTGCAGTAAAATAAGTGATTACATAATAAAATTATATTTGCAATTGAACAAGATCATAAAACTGCTATTATAAAGATAACATGTCTTAGGTAAGCACATTAGTTATCTAAAAAAATTATTTCATTCAACTTAGCCAGAGACGCAAATAGATCATAGCCTTAGAATATTCCAGGGATGACCTTTTATAATACTAAGATTATATCACAAGGTAAGAAAGGTTTAAAAGCAAACAAGTCAGATTTATAAAAATTATATATATGTGAGGGGTGTATTTTATATACAGGTATAACTTTTTAAAATGAAAAGGTGACTTTTTAAAAACTGGTACATTAAAAATAAAAATAATCTTCAAAAACAAAGAAACATAGCATTAACAAGGTCAAGATAGCAGTTTTCATTCTGTAAGTATAGGTTAGTGGCCTCTTCCAAAGCTTGCTATCTCACAAATACATGCCACTAGCCATAAAAAGAACCAGCACAAAATGTATGAAAGGATCAATGCAAATCCATCATTGACCACGGACAAACAACTCAAACAATGCCTGTTCCAGATTCAGAGTCAATCATGTTGGAAGCAAACATGAAGGACAGTCTGTCAGAGAGGGACATTGGTGACATCAATCAAGCCTGATTATACAAATATATCACATATTTTAAAAGAAGGTCAAGCAATTAAAAAGCCTTTCTTGTATGTATTATACATATATTTTCAGAGAGCTGTGAAAAACCCTAATTTACCTATGTAAAATTTTTAAATGATGAAAAAAAACCCTGCAAGGCTATAAAAGCAAATAAATATCCATCATTCTAAAAATAAAATCTGACATTTAAATTTTATAATGTGTTACAGATAGCGTGTAAACATTTTATATATGTTAACTCAACGGTCACGAAGACCCTATAAAGTTGGTTTTGTGATTACCCCCATTCTACAGAGGTGTAAACTAAAGCGGAGGGGTTAAGGTGCTGCTAGGATTCAAACTCAGTCAGTCTGACTCTAGGGTTCATGCTAAGTGTCAGTATTTCTGCAGTGATTAGCACTGCTTAAAGATGTATGTACTCAAAACACAGGAATTAGTTATTAGATAATAAATCACTTCATTCTTTAGTGCTATGGAAAGTACCTTTGATTGTTTATCTTAAAAAAGGGAAAAAAAAACCAATAAGCAAAAAGACAGACTGGGAATAAAATTCCTGAGTCCAATTCTCAGCTCTTTATTTGTTTTATGATGTTCTCCCTCATTTTGTGACATAGACTAAGACAAGGAAAGTTTGTGTTTTTCTTAAATAACACTCCCCATGATATTTGTGATTGAATGAGATCACCAAGAGAAAGGCAGAGAGTTACAAAACAAACCTGGTTGCTGTGACTACACCCCGAGAACCAAATACCAGGAGGACAAATTATACAGTCAGTTTACCCCCCATGTACAGAAGGATGTGTTCCAAAACTTCATCTGTAAATCTATTATTTAGAATTTTTTTAAGATTTTATTTATTTATTTGTCAGAGAGAGAGAGAGAGCACATGCAGACAGAATGGCAGGAAGAGACAGAGAGAGAAGCAGGCTCCCTGCTGAGTAAGGAGCCCTATGTGGGACTCGATCCCAGGAACGCTAGGATCATGACCTGAGCTGAAGACAGCCACTTAACCAACTGAGCCGCCCAGGCGTCCCCCTTATTTAGAATTTAAAACATGCTCTATTTAACCCATTATTAGCTTCAAAAATAGGACTGTATTAATATTGTAACAATACTGGACTTAGAAAAGTTTGGCTTTTCTGCATTCAAACCCCCAGAGTGATTTTTGATAACTCTATTCCTCTTTGTGCAGTCCTGAAAGCATGTTAGAGAAGTCTGTCTTTCCTCGGTCACCACGAGCCACTTACTGGCCACTCACCCACCCCAACCTATAAAACTGATGGCATCAGTACGGTGGAGAGCACAGGCGCTGGGAAGGAGAGATCAGGGATGGGGCAGGCACTCTACAAGGCCAGGGCCATGTGTCCAAACTCCTAAAGGCAACAACACCTGGATTTCCTGGACTGCAAAGGAGTTAGGACTACATCTTTCTCATTCTGCTGCTGTATCTTCCTTTCTGTTTTTGAGACTCCCTGTCTCAGACTCTACAATCATTTTGTCCATTCTGGCATCTGTGCTCCTGAGTCACCCTTTCTTTCCATTAGGAACACTCTTTCCCAGACTCCTTCTCTCTTCTCTACTCATAGGGAAGAGAAAAGGTGCATAACTGATAGCATGTGTCTCTGAAGAGAATAAATACAAATATGCTTACCACCAAAAAAATAAATGAATTCCTCAACAACCTCTTAATTTCTTCATAAAAAGGACAATTCTGGCATTCTCTCACAAGATCTAGTGTGGGGTTATTAGAACACGACTTCTGGAATCAAGAAAATAAAGCCGGAGACGGACATGCTATTAACAACCAACTGTGGGGAGAGGTGAGAAAAACTGCAGTTTGGGCTCACCTTTCCCAAAACCACTCAGGACCAGTACTAGAGTGAAGGGAGAGAGCATAGAGGCTGAAGGGAATGGACTTCGGCAGGTTAAGAACAAAAGCAGAAAGAGGTAAGGAAAATGTCAAAAATGGCCTGATCAGGAAAGGAAGGTTCCTTACATCCATCTGTCTGGGCAAGGGTTTATTCATAAAATACACCTGTGAGTCCTTATTGAGTCCTAGCACCTTTAATAAACAAAAGCTTGGGTCTGCATGTATCCCACATACCAAACTCTGAAGGAAATCCAAGGAGACTTGCTATTTCTTTAGGAGTGAAATACCGAAGTTTAAGCATTAACAATTTTGTTATCTTTTCTTCTTGTGGCAAATTGGTAAGGGATTTGTAGATATCCTCAATCTGTAAGAAAACAGCCAAGATAACTGATAAAGTAGAGTGCAAGTAGATTTGTGAAGATAAGATCATCTCTTGTGAGAAGCCTCAAAAAGGATGAACGCACGGCAGAATGTCTCTTGCGATGAATTCTGTAACTGGCTCATCAATGGCAATATAAACTTTGAAAATGAAATGTCTGAAAAGGAAACACTTAATGTTGAACAAATCAGGAAACGTTCAGTTTCCCTGTCATTTCTGATCCCTCAAAAATTAAATCATAAGAAAAAAACAATGGCAATATGACATAAAAGAAATACACTGAAAGATATGAAAAAGAAACCTGATCAACAAATGAAATCAACTTCACAATGCTAACAAGTATATCACTAAAATGTTTGCTGTTTATGATCAATTTCATCAAATTATTTTCTTAAAATGATAAAATACCTTTGGTAAAAATAAATTCTCCTATCCATTTGCCTCTAATAGGAATTTTACTATGGGTAAATTTTACAAATGGCAAGAATTTAATTCAGTATAAAAGAAGATAACATGATTTCTCTTCAAAATTATTCAAAAGGATAAAATGTTTTTGCAGCATATCAAGCTTATTTTCAATTATTTTACAACTGAAGTATTAATAAAGAGTCTTGCTAAGATGTAGATTTATACTGTGTGATCCAAGGGAATATTAAGATATTAGTGCATAATTTTAGAGAACATTAACTCTTGTATGCTACATCTCAATTTACTCATTTCGGAGTAAAAGGAATACCAAAGGTGAAAATAAGAAAAGATAAAGTGAAACATAAAATATTTTTTGTACAGAAAGTAATCTAGCAACAACAAATAAAAAGAGACTTACTGTAAAGAATTATAGAGATTATGTATAATATATGAGTAATATATATACTCATTCCCAATTAAACATGTAAAATTATTTTAATATTTCCAAATTTTAAGTATTAAATAGGTTTATTTAAAATAATTTTCAAATATTTTAGTTCTAAAGCATATAAAATACCTGCACATCCTCTGTGGTCTGTAACACAGATCCTGTCCCTTCTATGTAGCTTCCATAACTGAAAGATTAACACATGTATTATGCAGCATCTAATGTATTAGTTAATGTCAAATTTCTTAAATATTTCTTGAATGAATTAATCAATCTACATAGTTATATCCTTCTGAAATAGTATGAAACACATAAATATGCTCTGTAAGTAAAAAATTTCTGGGTGGAAGACATAAGATCATTCTATTTAAAATTCTAGACACTAAAGTTGGCATAGTGTTTTGAGTTGTGTAAAAACCACTTTGAATTATGCATTATTAATTATCATTTCTCTCTCTGTATTGCCAGTTTCTTAATGTTCATCCGTAGAAAGCATGTACTTGTTAAGACTTTATATCCAAATGCTATTCAATACTGGCATCCCTGCCACATTAAACCAAATGTTAAGTAGGTGAAAATAAATTGCTACTATTTTTTATAATGCCTGAACCATCAATTCTCCTCATGAACTGAGAAGTCCACTCTTCAGTGCCGTGACAAACACAGGCCCCTTGAACATGCGTCTGCCTCCTACCGTGATGCAGTGTTTTCACTCTTCTTCATACAACAAAGAGACTATTGTATAAAAAACTGTATTGAAAGTTTAAAAAGCTAGCAAGATATAAGTAATATTTCTTCTCCGAGGATCACTGCCAAACTAGCTGTTCAATATATTATCATAAATTTTTTTCCTAAATGGATCAATTTAAAATACAAAGGCACACCATAGAAAAATAACTTTGCAAGTCTGTTTTCTCATATGCATGGGTGTGTATGTGTATATGCCTGTTTATATTATCTACACTAAAATAGACTTTTATAGTAAGGCTTCCTTTATACCATCTTTATAATTACAAACGAATTTCAAGGTTGTTTTTTATTACCAAACTGATAAGTCTTGTCTTATCATCCTTGGAAACAGACAACAGCTGAGTAAAGTCTTTTAAGGCAATGCAAAGCAATAAACCAGTTACCCTGGAAGTACAAGGGCAGAACATGATAAAATCAGAATAAATCTGGTATGCTTGTATTGGGACATAGCATGCATGAAAGCTAACTAGTGGGTGAAAAGAGAAAGTCTGAAGTTTCAAATCATACAATTATTCATCAAATGAGGTTGAGTGACATTAACAAAGCAGAGCTAGGGATCTTTTATAAAATTTTCTGGAAAGGCTTAACTTTCCCCTTCTTTGTAGGTTTGTAAAAAATTGATGAAAAACATATTAACATTCAAAAAATAACCCAAAGGTAGCCAATAAAAGGCATTATGATATACCATGAGAAAGGGAAAGTTCTTTATGTATTCATATGTTATAATATCCTGTTTATACTGTGTATGAAAACAGTACATATTAACATACGGTATATTACCATTTACTTAAAAAAGAGGGGTAAAATATACATGTGTATTTAAATACACCCTCACACACCATATCTTTGGAAGATAAGACAGTAAACTGAAATCTCTGGTTGCATGTAAGAAGAAAATTGAATGAGCAAGAGATAGACAGGGAAAGGAGCCTCACAATCTTTGAACCTTTGAATTTTGAACCATAAAAATATATTACTTATTTTTTTAAAAACTGAATAAAATTTAAGCATGCTTTAATATGCACCAGATTATTTAACTTTATTTCTAGATATTAAAATTTAATTTCTTCTTATATATTGATCATGAGAGTGGACATAAATTTTTGAGGTGTGATGTGCCATGAAAAGAAAGGTGCTAAAAAGTAGCAATTCAATATCTACAGAAACCATGTTTCCACCACGGGTAATTAAGCTCTTATGAAGGTCACCAAACAAATGGCATTGTGTTTTATGAGCACTTTTGTGGGTTGTGCACATAATGTTCTGCCAGAAGGAATTTTCACTCGTGCATTCTATTGGAACACGAAAGCAGGCAATTAAGGGCAAAAAGGAAAAAAAAAAATCATTCCAGCAGAAACATTTTGTAAAATGCTCCTTGTTTTGAGAAGAACTGAAAGAAATGATAGCCATAAAAACCTGGTTGTTTTGAATAACCCATTTCAGAGTCTCCTTAAAACCTACCCTTTGGTAAAGCACGTGGACCTTCTGCACGTGGGCTTCACAATGTCAAACAAAAGAGCATATCGCAGCAATGACTTTGGCGGTAAAAAATACTGATTCATGTCAACATCATCTTCAAGAAAATCTTTTAGCATTTGCACAGAGAGATCACTGTCCTGGTGATGTTTCCGGTCAATTTCTTCTAAAGTTTCGAGCTTAAAAAGAATGGTCTCTTTTCCAGAACACGGTCTGCTCTTATCAGAGCAAATATTTGGTTCAATTTTCTTTCTTTCCATTTTATTTTCTGCTTCTATTCTATTTCTTTCTGGATGTTCAGATTCAATTTTGGGAAACTCCGTCAGTACCTGGCGTTAAGTGAAAATAAACAGCCTGTTAAAAGCTTTCTTAAAAATGAATGACAAAGGAGTACCTGGGTGGTGCCTGGGTGGCTCAGTGGATTAAAGCATCTGCCTTCAGCTTAGGTCATTATCCCAGGGTCCTAAGATACCCACATCAGGCTCTCTGCTCAGCAGGGAGCCTGCTTCCTCCTCTCTCTCTGCTAGCCTCTCTGCCTACTTGTGGTCTCTGTCTGTCAAATAAATAAATAAAATCTTTTAAAAAGCCACTAAGTGGCTCAGTGGGTTAAAGCCTCAGCCTTTAGCTCAGGTCATGGTCCTGGAGTCCTGGGATCGAGCCCTGCATTGGGCTCTCTGCTCAGGAGAGAGGGAGCCTGCTTCTCCCCTCCCCCCACCACCTGTGTGTCTGCCTACTTGTGATCTCTGTCAAGTAAATAAATAAAATCTTAAAAATATATATATATAAAAAAGACTGGCAAGAACATCCCTCCAATATGTTTGACCTGATCGGTGAGAACTGGTGTTAAAAGAAAAAGAATGACAAATAATGTCTAGTCAACATTATGCAAAAAATGTCTTTAGCCTTTATAGAGTTGTCATTAAAAACAGGAATTGTGATTCACTTGTATGTGCACAAGTTATTGTAAGTTTTTCATCATATAGCTATAGTGTCATCAGGTTAGAACTGATTTATTCCATGGAGTTACTGCTTGCTGTATTTATTAATAAAAACATTCAACAAAGCAATAGGAAGTTCAAATATGATGCTGTATCTATATTCAGTATACTTCCTATTTCTTTGTTGAATTATTAATATACAGTATCATATTTAAAAAAGAAGTTTAGAAAGTAACATTAGGTATGAATAAGTAATGGGAATAAAAGGCACAGCATTAAAAAAAAAAAAAAAAGAAAGTAACATTAACATTTCCAAAAAGTGTGCATTGGTTCAAACTTTGCCATACTCCTTCACTAAAAATGAAAAACTAGAATATACCCATGATCTAGAGGAAAACTAGTAATTCAAAAAAGGAAAGCCCTTTTTACCCTGAAAGGTTATTTCTACTCATGAGCCCCATAGGAAAACCTTGTCCTGTAAAATAGGTAACCATGCATAACAAATGTCCTATTTTGTAAAAGAAAAATAGTTCCAGGAATTTTTAATGCTAATATCTTTGTTAATTTATATTGTTTTTGGAATTTATATATTGTTTATATATTTATATATTTTTATATTGTTTATATTGTTTTTGGAATTGACCACCATGGAAGGGGAGATTTCTGGTACCGTATGGCAAGGAATCCAAACGATACTGACCCCCTAATAGTAGGACATGACTTAGGAGAGCTTCACTAAATCACTGAAATTCTGTTTTCCATAGCAATTTTGACAAAAAGATGTACAGGTGCTTGCATAATTAGAGATCCTATCTAGCAATTGAGTATTTTATTCTAGCTTGTACGAATCACTATATTTTAATCAATGAAGGCTAAATAGCACTGACTTCAAAGAAAATGCAACCAATGTGTTAAAATACTGTTAAGCCATTGTTAGGACAGTGTAATGAATTTTATCAAAAATAATCAATGGTGGGTGCCTGGGTGGCTCAGTTGGTTAAGCATCTGCCTTCAGCTTGGGTCATGATCCCAGGGTCCTGGGATCAAGCCCCTCATCGGGTTCCCTGCTGGGCGGAGAGCCTGCTTTTCCCTCTCTCTCTGCCTGACACTCTGCCTACTTGCTCTCTCTCTCTCTGTCAAACAAATAAATAAAAACTTAAAAAAAAAAAAAACAGTGGCTTGTATTGGGTGGAAAATGACAGATACAAAATAGCCAATTGTCAAAGGGAAATGATAGCGGAAAAGGAGGATAACAGCACTGATGATAGGTTTTTTTTTTTAAACTTTTAACTTACATTTTTTTTCTAGTAATGAGAGAAAAGGTGTTTTTTATCTTATTTAAAACAATAAAAACATCATCAGGAGAGGAAAAAGTTCTAGGAAATAGACCTAGGCCATGGTATATATTATAGGCTCAATAGGAGACACGTAAGCTTCCACAAATTAGTTCTTGAAAAAATTAGCAGACTGAGATACACTTATAATAGATTAATAATAATAATAATAATAATAATAATAATACCTGACCAGGGGCTTGAAAAGGTAATGGTTCTGACTGAAGCTTTGCAATAAGGAAATACCGGAGCCTTGAATTTGGAATGCCAAGCTGGAGTAAAGCAGAGCAGTTAGTTACTACAGAGATCTGCATCAACTATTGCACCTATCAGAAAAACTCATACAGGCATGCATTTCGTTTCTGCCAGAAAAAAATCTGTTATTGATATGTGGAAGACTCTTTTGTAGCAAATTTTTAAACCTTTTAAATTGGTGCTTTGTACCTTTATTTGAATGAACAGAGATTGAATCTGATGAGTCATATGCCTTTGAGTCACTTTCATTTTCTATTTCCCAGATAATAAGTTATATATTCTCAAATTCATTATTAATAATAATCATAAAAAATAAAATTCAAATATAGCTACTGGCTATTTATTGCCTCACTTCATTAAAAAAGGAGGATGCACTAAATTTTAAAAGTTAGAAGGCAATAACTATGAAATAAACTTAATGAGACCACACATAATGCCAATTTCCATACTTCATGTACATCTAATTTTTGAAATGGGTTTTCTTTTAATTTCAGGGCAAATAACTGTATAACTGGCTAACGATAATAAAAGGCTAACAAACACAATGACAAAAGAAAAAATAAATGGTGATGCTCATAAGCACTTCAATTTCATATTCATGAAATAAAAGCAATGTTTGCATTTTACTTTTTATTTTATTCTATTTTATTTTAATTCCAGTATAGTTAACATACAGTGTTCTATTAGTTCCAGATGTAAAATTTAGTTATTTCTCAATTACATACAATACCCAGTGCTCATCACAACGGAACCCCTTAATCCCCCTGCCCTGTTTAACCCGTCCCTCCATCACTCGCCCTATCCCTGGCAACTATCAGTTTGTTCTCTACAGTTTAAAGTATGTTTCTTGGTTTGTCTTTTTTTCCTTTGTTCATTTGTTTTCTTTCTTAAATTCCACATATAAGTAAAACCATATGATCTTTGTCTTTCTCTGACTGACGTAGTTTGCTTAGCATGTATACCCTCTACCTCCATCACATCATTGCAAATGGCAAGATTTCATGGTGTTTGCATTTTTAATGGTATGTCCCCCCAAAAAACTAATTAGAAAACTGTTATATGTTCATTTGTTTTTGTATTTTGGATGATTCTGAATTATTATCAAACTATAGAACACCTGATTTGGAACTACCAAATGTGACAGATTTTGAAAACAAACTATCCTTTATTTTCTATGCGAAAGTAATTTATATTCTCGAGACCCCTGGGTGGCACAGTCCGGTAAGTGTCTGCCTTTGGCTCAAGTCCTGACCCCAGGGACCGAGCTCCATGTCAGGCTCCTTGTTCAGCAGGGAGCCTGCTCGTCCCTCTGCCTTCCCTTCCCCCTGCTTGTGCTCTCTCTCTGTCAAACAAAGAAATAAAATCTTTTAAAAGAAAGAGAGATGTATATTTTCTCTTCAAGCTATATAATATTTTCCATAAAATATATATAAATAAATCTATATGCCTGTATAATATTCTTTAGAAAGTAAGACCCATGCCTGAACAATTTCAAGATTTAAGTATAATATCATTCAAAACAGATCTATTTTCTTTATTGAGTCAAATTCACTTTAGGAAAATGTATAGGGAGGCGCCTGGGTGGTTCAACTGTTAAGAGATTAGACTGCCTTCAGCTCAGGTCATGATCCCAGGGGCCTTGGATGGAGCTCTGTGTGGGGCTCCCTGCTCTGTGGAAAGCCTGCTTCTGCCTCTCCAAGTCTCCCTGCTTATATTCCCTCTCTAACTCTCTTTCTGTCAAATAAATAAATAAAATCTTAAAAAAAAAAAGGAAAGGAAAATGTATAGGAAAATTAATAATTGTGATACCTACAGATGTTGGAGATAACAGAAATTCCTGGTACTGAAAACCACAATTTTCTAATGTTTGTATTAATAGGTCTCTGAAAAGAAAAAATAAGAGAAGAAAGAAAAGTTTTCACCCAATAGTTGGAAATGGGGTTCTCATATTAAAAAATTATATGTAACTTCATTTTATGTGAAAACTGTATCTCCACCTAAATTGTTTAGAAACTGAATGACCCTAGGTCATAATTATTAAGTCCAGTACTTGAGAAATTATATTTCTCAAAAAAAAGATAGGGATGATTTCTATTATAAATAAGTAAAGCTGCCAGATAATCTATCCCACCTGGGGCTGTATTCTATCCAGAGTTGGAATCACTAGCCTACTGATGTTAAATTTGCTACTGGGATGGGCCTCTATCTGTATGTAGCAAATCAGATGGGGGAGCAATGATCAGACAGTAGCCAGTTCAAGGACATGAATACTTTCTGGCTGGGCTACCATCTGAAAGCGCTCTGACCCAGGGCTTACTTCTCCTAACCGCAGGACAGAAAATGCCTATCAACAGGAACATTTCTTACTAAGAATATTTCTACGTCCAAAGAAACAGGCAGCACATTAGCAGCTAAAACTGAGTGCTTATTCTGCAAAAATTCAAACACATCAGAATGAGAATCAGGTGAATCTAACTTTTTGAAACTTTGTATATATTCGTCAAAATCAGTATTAAGGACTAAAATATATATGTAAAATGTCAGAATATATGGTTTATTTTTAAGATCTTTATTTCACAATGGCTCTTACAATATGCCAAGTCTAAGATGAACACAATCCAAATAATAAATACATCTTTACCTTGTAGAGGATACTTCAAAGCCTTTAACATTTTCTAAAAGAATATATTTCGGTAATTTTTGTAATCTAAAACAAAAACAAAAATACAATTCTAATCATGCCATTACTAAGAAGTAAGAAGTAAAGAAAATCCTTACTTGTGGGAGATATAAGGTAAGTAATTTTCTGCACTCTCTTTTTTATAAAAGGATTTTATAGAGGACAGAGACAACTTATATTTTATTCATTTTCCCCATGAAAATGGCATAGCTACTTAAGTTAACATTTGAAATGTTAATTTCCACTGAAATTTATCAGAAAACACGGGTTCATACAGAGGCTCTGAACTGTACAACTCAAAGGGCTGCCATTTATATAGAATGGCAGCTTCTAGGGTTAGCACAAGTTTCCAGGTCTTGGGCAACAGCATTCACCAACATTAGCATCACTTGCATCAATACTATAAGGAGAGGTGACAGAATTTAGCTATTAGACTGTAATTCCCTGTCACTCACTACAGTGGCAACCACGGAATTGGCAAACACTTGCAGTTACTCTATCAGTCATGGCAGAAGATAAATGATGTGCACAGTATCTGTACTATAAGCTGCTGATCTCTATAAAATGACAAATATCACATTCTTCCAAATCCAAAGTTTTAAATTTAAGGTAAGCTTGTACAAAATTTTTACCTTGGGAGAATATCCAGGATATATAAGAGGCTATTTGTCCTTGGGTCTGTCACATCACCTTGCAGGCCAATTCTAAAGGATAAAGAAGGTATAAATAAAATAAAATTCATCAAGAATCTTCCTTACAGAAAGATACCTAATCACTTTTAAAACATCAAAACTGAGAGAACTGAAATTAGTTGGTCTCCACAAAAAGTATGACCATCTTTGTTACTATAAAGAACAAAATGCATTTATTCACTTAATTAAAATGAAAAAAGCCTTGCTTATCTAATAAATATGCTTATTATAAAACAATATGCCAGATGACTTATATGAGGCAAAGAAGAACAAAATAATCAATAGAGAATAAAATCAATTACCCTCTTAAAATCACTTTGTTTAGAAAAGACACACACATACCACACACACACACAATTGGTTGAAGAGATCTTTTGCTCTGTCCCACATGAGAAAACAAAAGTTCAGATGAATGAGCTGGTTGGGTAGGGTAGCAACATAGAGTAATGGCATTGATAACTAATCACCACCTAAGCAGACCATAGTAGGTAAAACCAAGACAGTTTCGTCCAATGCAAAAAGTAAGAACATAACCTGAATGCTTGATTCTACAAGCAGGAGTTACAACTTGGTTAGACTAACTAGGTCAGAATGGGACATGTAAATAGCCGGTGTCTAGACTAGCA
The DNA here is from genome assembly GCF_011764305.1 of Mustela putorius furo. Classification (NCBI taxonomy): domain Eukaryota; kingdom Metazoa; phylum Chordata; class Mammalia; order Carnivora; family Mustelidae; genus Mustela; species Mustela putorius. The sequence goes on from NW_025422060.1 coordinate 12,252,052, forward strand.
ATTAGATCTTATAAGTAAGATTCAGTGTGATCAAGAACCAAGCAGAAATGTAGACTTGGATTGGGCCTGGGTAGTAGAAACAGAGGACAGGGTTTAAGACTGGGTACTTCCCTAGCTTCATTGCCTTAGATGAGTTACTTGATATCACTTGTCAGTTCCCTCATACTTTCTAGCAAGGCCAGAATCATCTGTGGATCTGAGGGACACTGAGAGTGGACTTGAATAGATACCTCAGAAATCTTGGGTTCATCTCACCATGTCCCTTTCCTCTCAGCATTGCAATGACAGTGATATTACAGAACCAGTTACTGTTGCCATCAGCAGCTGGAGTTGGGCTGCTGGTGGTAGGGAAGACACAGGGGGCCCAGTGCAGCAGTGATGAGGCTACATAGTTCTGGGGCTACATTCTGTTCTATACATCCTACTTACTGCAGTTAAACAGGCCATATGCTCACATATGTTCAGAGGCAACTTTACATGGAATGCTCTCTGTATTCTCTGATGAATTCCCAATGTACTTTCAGGCACAGATACTGCCTCTCAAAGAACTCCTGTCTCCTGGTATGTAGCAAGCCATTTTCTCCTCTATGCTCTCATGGCACTTCTAGTATTCATTTATTATATATTATATATCACATTATGATAATTGTTTCTCAGTCATTCTCTTAAACTGTAAGCTCCCTGAGGATAGGAACTACAGTATCAAAAGCAATACCTGGCTTATAAGTGCACAATAATCCTTGGGGAATTAATTTCCTAAAGTTGTTTATATAAAGCAAAACTTAGATGGAAATTACGTATGAGAATATTCATTTAAATGAGAATATTCATTACATGTGATATCCCACTTAAAATCATCTTACACATTTACATAGGAACATATAAAATAGCTGATAAATCCTGGCTCTGATATTTTCTAATTGTAGGTCACTTAATCTTTCTGTGCCTCAGATTCTCACCTCTAAAATGATGATAACATTAACACCTAACCCATAAGCTCGTTAAATTAAATGACATACTCTATGTAAGACAGAGGATTGTTACTATTATTTAAAATAATTAAAAATATCTAAATTAAAGTGATTAGTCAAGATTTCATCTAAGATATAATTCCCTGAAACACAGAAATAAATACTATATAATAAAAAAATGAACTACAAAATAGCTATAAAAAGTCAGAATTAGTGTACATATGAATTCTGAGAAACATAAAATTCACAAATGCATTCTTGATTAGCTTTTAAATTTTACAGTTAAGTAATTTAGAAATTGAATATTATGAAAATTTACTTTATTAATATTCCTGAATACTCATTAGTCTGATTAATTTAAGCTAACTTAGGTCAGAAATAAATACTGTATCTTAGGTAGGTATTAAAGAGGTCCATACAGTCTCTGCCTATCTTCTATTGACCAGACTGCTTTGCTTATTTGGTAGTAATTGTTATTTCCTTTATGATTAATACTGAATTATAAAAATCAGTAGATAAAAGGAATTATTTATGAAAATTGTCAAAATTATGAAATGCAGCTAATAGTCTTCAAAGTGTCCATGCTTGAAACTATGGTATAATTTGATTTAATGAATCCCTCATAAGTACTCTTCCTCAACAGAGACATATTTATTATACATACCTGGTGAATGGTTGACAGGGAGGGCTCATTAAAATCATATTGAAAGACAATTTGTCAAACTCTTCTAGTGTAATGCCCTAAGGAACAAACATTTGGGAGAAAAACATTTAAAAAGATTCATAGAAGAGGGAAGAAGGAAAAATGTTAACTAATTATAACTGAATATATCAGAAATTATAACCCTTAATAGTTTTATTTATAATACTCACAAGTTTATATAACAGTTAACACTTTTCAAATTAACTTCAGTTAAACTAACTTTCCAAAGCAATCTTATGAAGGAAGTTGGAGAAGTAAATCGAAGCTATAAAAAACTAAGTGACTTCCTCCAAGACTCAGAACTGGCCAAAGCAGAGCTGGAATGTTAATTTCCTGAATCCTAAGTGTTTTTTGCACCTCTGTGACACCTCAAGTCTAACACCACTGTGTTTTTTGGAGTCAAACATTGAGAACTTCATTTTATAATTAATAAATTTTTAGCATAAGGCCTAAGAAAATTTTTAACACTTCTCTAGTGATAATATTTATTTAGGAAATGTGATATACTGACCAGTCACCATCCCTTCCATGTAGGTCTCTGTTAAAATATCGCCAAATGAAAAAAGGTCCCATTTTCAGATATCCACAATGATTATACTGTTCTACAGTTGTGTTTGGTCAAAAAACTTCAAAAGGTAACAGATAAGATTAATCAGTATAATCTCTACTGGGCAAAGCAGTTGAAAAATGTGCTATTTTGCTTCTATTTTATATATCAGAAGATAAATACAGTATAGTGGCTCCTCCCTTATCTGTGGTTTCACCTTCCAGTTTTAGTCAAACCCAGTCAATCAGGGTCCAGAAACAGATGATCCTCCTTCTGACTTATGGTCAGGTCATCAGTAGTCTAACCCCAATGTCACAATGCCTACGTTATTCACCCAACTTCACCTCATCACGTAGGCATCTTGTCACCTTACACTATCACAAGAAGGGTGAGTACAATATGGTATTTTGAGAGAGAGACTGCAATCACAGAACTGTTATAAAGTATATTGTTATAGCTGTTCTATTTTATCATTATTGTTAATCTCTTACTGTGCCTAATTTATAAATTACCTTTATCATAGGTATTTATATATAGGAAAAACATGATAGATATACAGAATGTGGTACTATGTGAGGGTTTAGGCATCCACTGGGGGTCCTGGAATGTATTCCCACGTGGATAAGGGGGTCTGCTGCACACAGAAACAAGTCATGGGTTTTCCAATTCTCATTCAACACTCTTAGTATATAAGCTTAGCCAGAAACAAGCAACCAGACTAGAATCACAACTTTCTTAATTATGACACACTTCTAAGAAGTTCAAGGACATAAATAAGGCAGGACAAGCTTTATTCTGAGTTCTGTAAAGAGTGAATTAACCTGGGGAACACACTGGTTGTCTCTACTGTATTAAAAGTTTGAATGTATGTGTCTATCATTTTTATAAATCACAGGCTTTGAAATAGTTTTAGATGTATATGTAACATAAAAACAAAATTAAATATTGAAAAGGTCCTGCAGTACCTCTGAATCCCTGGGTCCTCGGGAAAACAATGTGCAAATCATACACTGACTAGTCTGTCAGAAAACATGGGGCAGAGCAATTCAATCAGACAGCACGTCATACTCAAGTCAGAGAGCCTGTCAGCACAGGGCTGTTGTGATCAGCAACTTACTGATGTCCTAACTGCATATGGATGGATTAAAGCTACATTTCTAAAACTAAAGTAAAAATAAAACAACAATCTTTTACATCAGGAACATCTTTTGTCTAGAATCTGGAGGGAGTAAACAGAGCTACTGCCTCCAGTATAGGATGGCATAAAAAATTACAATTTTAAAGGATTCTTCAAAATAGTGACTTTTTCTTTTCTTTTTTTTTTTTTTTTTTTTTAATTCAAATGATAGAGGGATGCCTGGGTGGCTCAGTTGGTTAAGCAGCTGCCTTCGGCTCAGGTCATGATCCCAGCGTCCTGGGATCGAGTCCCACATCGGGCTCCTTGGGAGCCTGCTTCTCCCTCTGCCTCTGCCTGCCATTCTGTCTGCCTGTGCTCGCTCTCTCCCCCTCTCTCTCTCTGATAAATAAATAAAATCTTAAAAAATAATAATAATAATTCAAATGATAGAGCAGGTATACAAGAAATAATTACTCAAACCATTCACAACTTTATTTAACCTGGCATTCAAAGGCATTAAATTGAAATTCAAGAAAGTAGTTATGGAGATATACAAATTATCTTTAATAAGTTGATATTTGAAACCCAATGGAAATCTATTCTTTTTCTATAACCTGGCCATACAAGTCATAAAAACCCCTTTGCTTTCAGAGGACATAAGGTCAACTCAGTGTGGTAGCACTGTTTATCACATGTTGATGAGCAGTTTTACTGGCCTTGCTACTAGCTTTATCACTTCTTTTTGCACAAAGTCTCCTGGCTATGCTTATATTTAATTGTCATAAACACTTCAGGAAAAACTTAGTAGGTTAGAAAACAACATTTGACAATTTTAATAAATTTTAGTTTATCTAAAGGGAACTAAAATTTGTACAATATTCAGTCAGACTTCCAATTTTTCAAATATCTTTTATTCCCATGTGGGTCATGCAGATTTTTTTGTTACGTATTTGTCAGTGCCTGTAAGTTTCCTATTTGTACCAGAAATAGAAACTTTCTTCTATTATATTTTCTAACATGTCTTTGTTTGTATATGTAGGAAGTTACTGGCTATCGTATTTTTGTAAACAACCCCCTTCTCAAATGCACTAATTGTTCCTCATACTCTTTTTAAGGATAGTATATTTTTTGTTTTCCAGGTCTATACAATTATTCTTTAGAATCCTCCTTAATATTTATATGCTATTTCTCCCACATGAGTACATTACCTAACAATCCACAACAACATTAAATTACAGTGCCGGAGGTAGACAGCCTTGTTTTGTTCATTATTTTAGTAAGAATGCTTTTAAAGTTTACCATGTAGCATGCTACTGGTTTGGAGATACATGTGCATGTTTGTATTTAAACAGAAATATAAACACACATACACACAAAGCTAGTAAATGACATAAACATCTGCAATAGAATGCATTTGTCCTAATTTTATTGAGAGATTAAAACCAACTGGAAAAGTGCATTTTGTCAAATATTTTCTTTTTTTTTTTTAAAGATTTTATTTATTTATTTGACAGAGAGAAATCACAAGTAGATGGAGAGGCAGGCAGAGAGAGAGAAGGAAGCAGGCTCCCCTCTGAGCAGAGAGCCCGATGCGGGACTCGATCCCAGGACCCTGAGATCATGACCTGAGTCGAAGGCAGCGGCTCAACCCACTGAGCCACCCAGGCGCCCCTTGTCAAATATTTTCTAATACAAAGTTTTGCTCTTTCCAATTATTAACATGTTGAATAACAGTAATAGAATTCCTATGTGCTAAATTACTATTATACTTTCCAAAACAAAATCCATTTTAATTATGCTACATTATTCTTTTGATGTACTTCTGATTATTTGATCATATTTTACTTAGAATTACTTATGAATTTATATTCATAAAATAATGATTTTCTATTTTGTGACTCACAGTATATATCCAATAAAAACTGAGTAGATATTTCCTACCATTTCCTGCTCTATGAACTCTGACGTTATCTTGCGCATAAATACGACAATCAGATCTTTCTTGAGGACTGTGTTAATCATCACTATAAAGTAGGTTTCTATGACTCTTGAATGCTCTTGCTTTGAAACCATTCTAATACCTATTTTGAAACTGTTATCCTTTGTGACCCTTTGCCTGGTATTTGTCGGTGTTCTTAGCCACAGTATGTTGTTCATTCAACAACGTTCAGAAAGTAATCCAGCAACATTTCAGAGCATCTACTATATATGCCAGGCACTGTGCTGAGTCTTGTGACAACATTGAACCACCAGACAAGGTTTCTACACATGTGCAGTTTATATAATAGTGACTAATAATTCCTCATTTTCTACCTAGATGAATTACAGACTTCAGTTTAATTCTACTAGTTATTTTATACCCAAGGAGTCCTGCTCCTGGTTATAACCCTCTCTGTGATTTTTCGGGCCTGACTGTGGGCAGTTACAAAGGCTTCTCCCCGCAGGCCTTGAGGAGAGCTACCCTTCACACTCCAGAGTTGGAACACGGTCAGCACATCGAGTTTCTGTGGGCCGCTGTAGTCAAGGATTCAGGCGCCCTAGCCAGCACATTCTTCATATATTTGCATGTCTAGTTCTCTTTATCTGAGACCTTGGGCAGAGGTCCGCTGCACGCAGCTCTGCCAAGTCCTCCTTATGGGAGAAGGCGGTGGAACTCTGGAAGACCCTTCTTCCCATTCTGGCTGATACTCAGCACTTTCCCTTCCTAGCCCTCCTCCTTTACAATTCCCCTCAAGGCCAGGAGTGCCCCAGATGGTAAGCTGATCCCCACATCTGTACTGACACACCCGCTCTCCCCCAGTGCACTGTGGCTTGGGGAAATGGAGCAGGAGGCCCAGGCGTTTTTCTCTTACTTTACAGATGTGCTTATATCACCACAGTAAGTGATAAGGGCTTTACTCTCTCATTTTTGTCTTGCGTGCTTTAATTAGCTACTCTATGTTTCTCAGCTCAGACAAGCTTCTAACAGTAACATCAAATAATGTCCTAAAAACCATAGCTTCATTTATCTTTCAAACAGATTTTTTGAGTCTTTCTTCTCCTACGTCAATCATATTACTATTTCTACACTGCAAAGATTCGCAACATTTTTAGCCAGTTTCTAAACATAATTTCTTTCCTAACATGGTAGCTTTATTCCTGGGTTCTCAACTTGGATTCATTTCTTGCTTAGATTAAGTGAATGAGTCACTTTTTCAATACAGGCCCACGAATACTACAGTTCATGAATCATTGTAGATTTTATTTTAGGAATTTCTTCCCTCTGTTTCTGTTAACATTTTTATTCCATTTATTTTATTGTCTTCCCCAGAGGTACTAATTATTTTTATTATAGATCGTTTTTGTCTCTAGTAGTTATCATTTATTTTGCAACATCAGCTCTGTACTTATTTTCCATTTTATTTTGCTTTCTTTTTCTCAAGCTCTGTCCTTCATGATTGTTTGCAGAACAGTCCATTTCACGTTTTGCTGCTCTGACATGACTTTCATTTCTATAATGGTTTTATTTTTCTCCACTTTCTTTTTTCCCTGACTACTGACACTTTTCCAGTCCAATTACCGTCTTACCATTGCTTTGTGAGCTGTGGTATGTATTTATTCGAGCTCTTGTTCTGAAGACACCATGTTTGATTTAATGCCTGAAGTTCAGGGAGGCATGTATGTGTGAAGTTTTCTTCTGCTTCTTAACATAATTTTCTTTTGTATATTCTGCTTTTTGTTTACATTTCATACATTATCTTAAAAGTACAATATTAGTATAGCTTCAAACTGGTTCCTTTCTCGTTATTATTCATTTTTTAATGGAGGCCACCTGAATCGAGGCGTTTGCTGGAAGATGAGGTGAAATAGATACTTTGTGGCCACACTGTTTCTGGGAAGGACCTGCACTAGCCTTTATCGTAAGAGCACACGTCTGTTCCTAACCCGTGATCTTACATTCAGGGCAAGCAGGTAGTCTGTCGAGGTTTGATAGCACATTCAGCCCAGTGATTTGGGTTTTTCAAATCTCTCTTCTCTTGACTTGGAACCAACTGCCAGGTGCATTTGGTCTTCTCCCTTGCCATTCTCTCCTTCTGGATTCTGCACAAGCTACGTGGAGGTTTGCCTGGGATTTTGCCATCCTCATTCAGTTGTCCCATTTCCACTGCATTAGACACTATTCTTTATAGTTTTCTTTCTTATTTTGGCTTATGCTAAATCCTATTTTTACTATTGATGGCTTTCCATCCCCCTTTCCCTTCTTTTCTTATTCCTATTAGGAAAAGGGATAGAGTTTTAGAATGGAATTATTTTTTTATGCCACATTCAATCAGAAATCCCAAAGAAAACTGTTTACAAGCATATTGTAAACCCGAGAATAGCCACTAAGAAAATAAAATAGACATAAATAATAAGGTATACCTAATAAGCCATTAGTAGAGAATAATAAAACATTAATATATCAAAAGGCAGAAAAAGAGGGATAAACAAAAAACAGATTGGCAAAAGAGAAAACAAATAGCAAGGTAGTAGAATGAAATATAAAAATATTAATAAAAATATTAATAACAAGATTAAATGTAATTATTAAATATTAATAACAAGATTAAATGTAAATGGTACAAACACTCCAATTAAAAGGCAGACACTGTCAGCCTGAATAAAAAAGCAAGACCCAACTATACATGTCCACTGTAAATTTAACTTAAATACAAAGATACAAATAGGATAAACTTGAAAGGATGGAAAATCATAAACATGTAAATGTTAATCATAAGAAAGGATGGAAAAACATAAACATGTAAATGTTAATCATAAGAAAGCAGACTAGCTATATTAACAGAACAAGAAATACTTCTTGGGGTTAAAAAGGGACATTTCGAGAAGCATTATCAACAATAGTCAAACTATGGAAAGAGCCCAAGGGCCCATCAACTGATGAATGCATAAGAAGATCACACACAAACACAAACACAATGGAATATTACTCAGCCAAGAAGAATGTAATCTTGCCATTTGCAATGATGTGGACGGAGCTAGAGTGTATTATACTAAGTGAAATAAGTCAATCAGAGAAAGATAAATAACATACGATTTCCCTCATATGGAGAATTTAAGAAAACTAAACAGATGAACATATGGGAAGGAGGAAAAAGAGAGAGAGGACAACAAACCATAAAAGACTCTTAATGACAGAGAACAAACCAAGGGTTGATGAAGGGAAGTGAGCAGGAAATGGGCTAGATGGGTGATGGGTATTAAGGAGGGCACTTGTTATGATGAGCAATGGGTGTTGTGATGAACCACTGAATTCTACTCCTGACACCAATATTGCAATGTATATTAACTAATTAGAATTTAAATAAAATCTGGAAAAAAGGGGGACATTTCATAATGATAAAGGGGTCATTCAATTAAAAAAATTATAAAGTATAAACAATAAGAGCTTCAAGATAAAATGAAGCAAAAACTGACAGTTCTGAAGGAAAAGGCACATTCACAGCTGTGGTGGGAAATTATAGCACCTTTCTCTCAGCAACTGATAGAAAAAATCAGTAAGGATACAGAAAAATTGAACATTATCAACCAACTTGACCTAACTGACATTTACAGAGCATTCTATCCCACAAAAAAAAAAAAAAAAAAGAAAAGAAAAACAGAATATATTCTTTTCAATACCATATAGAACATTCACTAGATAAATTGAATTCTGGGCCATAACACAAGTCTCAACAATTTAAAATAACTGAAATTATACAAAGTATGACCAAAATAAAACAGAAATAAGAAATCAATAACAGAAATAACAGAAAGATACCTGGAAAATATTATGACTATTTGGAAATTTAAATCCATACTTATAAATAACACATGGGCTAAAGAAGAAATCAGAAGGGAAATTGGAAAATATTTTGAACTATAGGAAAATAAATAAAACATATGAAAAATTGTGGAATGTATCCAAAATTTAGGAAAATTTATAGCATTATATATTTATATAAAAAAGGAAAACAAGCAAGTCAGTCATCGAAAGTCCCACTGTAAGAAGTATTTAAAAAATAAATTAAATGCAAAGTAAGTAGAAAGAAATAATAAAGATGAGCAGAAATTAACGAAGTAGTAAACAAAAGGACAATAGATAGTATCAACTGCATCCAAAGTTATTTACTTGAAAAGGCCAATAATATTGGTAAGCTTCCAGCTTCACTGGCATTTTATAAATTACTAACATCAGGAATGACCTATAGTATGCCACCAAAGAGTTCACATATAGAAAAAGGGTATAAGGAAATATGAAAAAATCCAATGAGTACACCTGACAAATCAGATAAAATGGATAATTTCTTCAAAGATCACAAATTTCTAAAACTAAATAAAAATATAAATAGGAAGACTCACTAGCCTTATAGCAATTAAATAATTAAATTCATGGCTAAAACCTTCTCATAAAGAAAACTTCAGGCCAGATGACTTCATTAACTAAATTCTATCAAACATTCATAAAGGAACTAATACTTGTTTTTCAAACTCTTCCAAAAAATACAAGTCTAAAACAACCCTAATACTGAAATCATACTGAAACATTGAGTAGCCATAACAAATCACCTATGAAGCTAAATGTAAAATACTTAACAAAATATTAGCAAACTAAAACCAGCATTACCTAAAATAGGTGACAGATAATGACCAAGTAGGATTTATCCCAGGAATGTGATACTGACTTAACATTCAAAAAAAGAAATTAATACAATCACCATATTAAGAGAACAATGGGGCAAATGATATAATCATGTCAAAAGATGTGATACAGACAGCACCTGACAAAATTCAAAACCTATTCATTATAAAAATTCTCAGAAAATGTTAATAAAAGGACACTTCTTCAACTTGGTAAAATACATCTAAAAAAATCTACAACTAACATCATCCCAAATGGTAAATGACTAAATGCTCTGCCTCTAGGTTCCGAAAGAAGGCAAGGATATCCCATATAATCCTATTTAATCAACACTGTAATGAAGGTCCTAGACAATGCAATAAGACAAGAAAAAAAGTCACACTGATTGGAAGGAAAAAGTAAAACTCTTATTCTCAGACAGTATGATTGTGTATGTAGAAGAAAATCCCCAAAAAAGCAAAGCTATCAGAATAAGTCAATATAACAAAGCCACAAGATACAAGGTCAAGGTTGATAAACAAAAATAAGTGTATTCCTATATGTTAGCAATAGGAAATAGTTGTAAAATAGTGGTATTTTAAAAATACCATTTACAATAGCATCAAAACCCACAAATATTTAGGGATAAATTAATTAACATAGTGCAAGATTTGTATAACAAATATTACAAAATAGTGCTCTTATAAATTAAAGAATACCTAAATAATTACAGAGAAATACTATGTTTATGGCCTGGAAGACTCCATTTTATTAAGATACCAATTCTTCTAAAACCAGTCAGTGCAATTCCAATCAAAATAGATACTTTTTTAGAAATTGGCAAGGTTATTCTGAAATTTACATTGAAATGTAAATGACAAGGCAGCCAAAATAATCTTGAAAGAAAAAACAACAGCAATTTGAGAACTTATGCTACCTGAATTCAACACATATTATAAAGCTATAATAATTAAAATAATGTGCTACTGGTATAAGGAAAAACATATACATACTACTGAAGAGAGGGTCCAGAAACAGACACACATGTATGACCTAATTTTTTTTTATAATGGTGTCAAGAAAATTGATGAAAGGATAGTCATTTCAGAAAATGGTAAAAGAAAGAAAATGAAAGAAAGAAAAAGAAAGAAAGAAAGAAAATGGTGCCAGGATAATGTTATATGCACTTGGAAATAAAATGACTTACTTCAAAATACACACAAAAAATAATTTTAAATGGGTCATAAACCTAAATGGAAAAGCTAAAACTATAAAATTTCTGGAAGAAATGAGGGGAAGATGGGGTAAACAAAAAAAATTTAGACCACTCAGAAATAAAAAAATGTATCAAAATAGATTTAAAAAAGTGATCAAAAAACAAAGAAAGATTTCATTTCCTCTGCATTTTGAGGAAATGAAAAGTGAAGAAAATGAAAAGACAAATTACTAAACTGGAGAAAATCTTTGTTATACAGAATTCTGACAGACAACTTGAATCCAGAACACTTAACTCTTACAATGAAATGATCATATTACAAACACAACAAATAATAAAAATTGGGCCAGAGATTTCATTACAGAAGAAAACACAGAAATAGCCAATAAGCATAGGAAAAGATATAAAATGGTATTAGCCATCGGGGAAATGCAAATTAAAATCATCATACACACAAGAATCCCAATAGCACAATAGGCTCACTAGAATGGCTAAAATTTTTTTTTTAATATTTTATTTATTTATTTGACGGAGATCACAAGTAGTCAGAGTGGCAGGCAGAGAGAAAGGAGGAGGCAGGCTTCCCACTGAGCAGAGAGCCCGATGCTGCACTTAATCTCAGGACCCTGAGATCATGACCTGAGCTGAAGGCAGAGGCTTAACCCACTGAGCCACCCAGGTGCTCTAGAATGGCTAACATTTTAAAAATTAACAATATCAAGTGCTTGTAAGGATGTGAAACAATTGAAACACTTAAGCATTGATTATGGGAATGTGAAATGGTACAAACACGCTGGTAAATAGCATTTTCTCATAAAATTAAAGAAACCTACTATAGGATCCAGCAATTCTAATTCTAGGTATTCACCTCCAAGAAATGAAAACAAAGGTCCACACAAAAACCTATACATGAATGTTCACAGCAACATTTTTATATAGCCAAAAACTGTAAATAACTTAAAAGTCAAACATCATATGAATGGATATATACACTATAGTATGTAATATTCCACTGTATAGAATATTAATCAGCAATAATAACAAAAACACAGACTACTTACTGATGTGCAAAACAACATGGGTGAATTTAAAAAAAAAAACAAGCTAAGTAAAAAATTTACACCCAGAAAAATTGCATTAGTGATTTTATTTGTGATATACTGGAAATGGAAAATTTAATCTGTAATGACAGAAAGCAGTCATTGCCTGGGGTTGGGACACTGAGAAACACTATAGAGGATGAATGTTCTAAGTCTTGATTGTGGTGGTTACACCCTTGAATATATTAGTCAAAACTCAACTACACACAAATGAGTGCAGTTTACTGTATATAAATTATAGCTTCATGAGAAGTCTGTTATAAAATTTTTCACAAGAAAATAGGAGGAAAAACACAACTTCATATTACTTTTAAAATAATGTACATCAGTGTTAAATACTTCTGCAGAGTTGATCAATGTACTTTGAACCATTAATTTTGACGGGCTTGCTAAAATAAGTAGCATTCAGGGGCACCTGGGTGGCTCAGTGGGTTAAACCTCTGCCTTCAGCTCAGGTCATGAACCCAGGGTCCTGGGATCCAGCCCTGCATCAGGCTCTCTGCTCAGCAAGGAGCCTTGCTTCCTCCTCTCTCTCTCTCTCTCTCTCTCTGCCTGCCTCTCTGCCTACTTGTGATCTCTGTCTGTCAAATAAGTAAATAATTAATCTTTTTAAAAAAAGATTTTAAAATAAGTAGCATTCAATAAGTAATAGCCAGTGACTGTCTGCCTCTCTTGTTTTTATTCCTGTTATGTATATATATTGCATGATTATTGCTTGAAGTAAAGAATTCAACAAAGTTTAATATCATTAAGGAACCATGCATTTAGAAGTCAGGCATATTCTTACATTTCAATCCTTTCTCTCAGAGAAAACCTCTCATTCTCACTCTCTCAAACTGAAAATTAAAAATAAATAAGGGCAAAAAAGAGCATGCCATCTTCTCAGAGAATATAAAATGTTGATTCCCTTCTCCTAAACTTTTTCATTTATATATATGATTGACCCTCCAATGAAGACACCAGAAACCAGTATCTTACCGTGTTTTTCAATCACACTTTCCTTGCCATATATTTATTAAAACAATAAGCAACAGTACTTACTTCGATTGTCTTGGCCAGTAACTGTGTGTGAGGAAAATTGTACTTGTATACTTCGTTAGCAACAGTGTTTACATCAATGGCAGCCACCACTTGTGCAGGTATACAGCTTTCTGCAATGATAAATGGAATATCTTAAGATGTAACATCCTTAGTACCAACTTGGTCATTTTACAGAGAAGTCAAAATCCAGAATTTTGGAGTACACGTCCTCACTTCCTCAATGGTCTAGCTAGATCTCAGATTTCTAATGGACAGGCAGGCCAGGGAATTAGGTATGAAGTGGAATATTTGCAACTTCTGGTCCATCTCTCCAAATAGATTTCTAAAGCTATAAATAAGATCTAAATATTTTACTCATTACCTCTTACATTTGTCTTCCTCACTCCATTAAGATATACACTTAATGAGTTAAACAGAAAGTTTTCCTAAGTTAAACCAAAAATAGAAAAGGGAAGTATATTTTTAAAAACCATTATCAGTTGGAACTCTATATAAATAAATTACCTACTGTTTGCACCTCCTCACCTTTTAACATTAATACAAAGCTGCTTCCCAATATCACTAAAAATGCTTTTACCTAAGTTTTGGAAGTTTTTTAAACAACAGTTTTATTGGGGTAACAACAGTTTTATGGGATTCACATACCATAAAATCCAACTGTTTAAGATTTAGGTAAGTTTTAACTACAAGGAGCAATTAATTGGTGTCCAAATATAAAAAATACATAGACTAAAAATTAAAAATCTAACAGATCAGGACAGAATGTGAAAAGAGTAATGGAAACAATTTCAAGAGCATGCCTTCACTGCCCTTCCCTCTTGCTGTTAAAAATAATAATTTCGGGGTGCTTGGGTGGCTCCGTGGGTTAAGCATCCGACTATTGATTTCTGCTCAGTTCATGATTTGGGTTATGAGATCGAGCCTCATGTTGGGCTTGCACTGGGCATGGAGTCTGCTTAAGATTCTCTTTCCTCCTCTCTCTCTCTCCCGTTCCCCCACTCTTTCTTTCTTAAAAAAAAAATAATAATTTTCAAAGTGATGTCAAAGAGTTTTACGGCAGTCAAAACATGAACTATGTAAACATGCATAGCTGCTATTACATTTTGCAATTACCACCCCCTTGAACTTCTTACCCAAACACATACATAAGAAATTATGTATTTCCCTGCCCCAAATCAGGAGAAGATGTGAAGTTTTAAAAATAAAAGTATTTGAGACTTCTTAGGAAAACCACCAGAAAAAAAATTACAAAATTGCCCAGTACCTCAAAATAGCTATTTCTTTAATAACCATTTGCTGTTAAGAGTTAGCATAGGTAGACCAAATATCAAAAAATGACCTTAGATGTGAGGAGCTAGGGCTCTGGTAGCAGGCATCAAAAATGAAACTCAGTTCTCAAAATATGGGTAAACAGGAAGGTTCACAGACACTCAGAAAATAATCACAACCATGTATTGAGGCCTAAAAGAGATGATGTCCAAGACAAAACAAGGGCATAAGTATCTCTAAGTATTTGCTGAATGTCTACTAGGCTCAAGACACTCAGCTAGGACCAGTTAGTTATCTCCTAGTACTCTGCTGCCTTGTATGTAGGTCACTGGAAACTCTGAGGTCCAGTTGGTAATACCATAGGGTAGCTGCCTCCAATTGAGTTTAGAAATCAGTAACTAGTTATTTATCTTAGTATAAAATTATAAATAATATCTTTGTCAAAGGCATCAGAGAAATCTTGAAACATAAATCAAGAAGGCTTTTAAACAAATTAAAAATCAGTATATAAGGATTATTTTGCAAAATCACAAACCTGTTATGTTAGATCAAGAATTAAGTTACTTCTAAGCATTGTAAGGGAATTCAGAATTACATAAACTTCACTGAATTATTTTATTTTTCTGTTAAATATGATTATCTTGTTATTAACATGATGAAGACCGCTTGCATTTCCATGATATATTCTGCAATCTGGGATTGCCTGGAGTTGGTTAATACAACTTTTCTCTTTTTTCAGGCTGGCTGACAGTACACAGTGATATGCCGAATCTGTACCACAATCAATAAGTAATTTTATGTTCTTGTATTGTGTGCCTGAAAGACATAAAAAATTACAAAAAGCAACTGCCAAATGAATGTTTTACATGGCTATCCAAGAGCTGATGAACCAAAAATTTTTTCTTGTAAAACAACAGATTTTAAAAGTCAGTAAGTAAAAACCCTGTTGTTTATGCATTATTTTAGATTATTATAAAACCAGGATCCAAGGCATGCCCTAAAAAGTTATTTCCACAATGAGAAACGAATGTACTAAGATATTACTAACAATGATTCAACGTGTCTTTTTAAAGCAGAATTGTACTGGTATATGGATGTGTTTCTAAGGAAAAAGTTAGATTTATAAACAACCATTTTAAAAAGCAAACCTGGTTGTATGTAAGTGACAAATCACCAAATTCTACTCCAGAAACCAATATTGCTGTATATGTTAACTGACTAAAATTTAAATTAAATGAATAAATAAATAAGCAAAACTGTAAATTCTATTGAATTCTGAAAATTGAGATCCAAAGAGAAGTTTTCTTGCCATTTTCTACTGTGTACTTCAGATCTATAGTCTCCAATAATCTTCATCAAACCACGTACACGTATTTTTTAAATGTTTAACTAAAACTATCAAAGTGAATATAACTCAGTAGAACTTTACATAAGTGAGCTCTACTATTTAAATCACGCAGCAGACGTAAATCTTGCAGGGAAGAGAGAATTGGGAAAAGGGAACCCATCCGGGTATTTTAGTAGTGTGGAGGGTAGGAGTGTGTTTTCAGCACTGTGATCTACTGTTTGACTCGGATATTATTCGTGATATTTCAGTTATTACTCTGATGGCATATTTATCAATAGGAAGCATGGGTATAAGAGGTAAGACATTCTAGTTAAAGAAATGCATATAGGTGATGTTAAAAGATTGTCAGATTGGATCTATAAGGAAAGGACAAAGGGTATCATGCTCCTCTTCACAAGAGGACGGAATTTGAAAAGGCAGGTTTAGTTATACCAAGAGAGACCTTCTAGGGAGATGTAAGAAATGTCACTGACAATACATGTGTAATTCCTGCTCTCATGAATGTCTCTCACTGAAGTAGGCAAGAACCGAACACACGCACGCTATATTTGAGTAGCAATAATTTCCCTTCTTTTTCTGATCACTCTTTCTGGAAAAGTTGTAGGGAAGAACCTCTGATTGGAAGTAGTGATGAAAGGATGCAAGTTTATACTCTACCTGCCTTTCCTAACCAAATAAATCAGAAAGCTTAAGGGTGCATAGTTATTAAGGTGGGGAAAAATTCAATTTTTAAAAATGTAAATAAAAAATTAACCAATCCATTTTGAAATAATGAAAGCAGCCTATTTTTTCCCTTTATTACTTATTTTCTGATTGTGTCTCATATAGGTGAGTAATTACTTGAATGAGCTCATTATGATCACACCTGAGGCACTTAATCAGGTATGTTAACACTGACATCTAGTTGTGAAATGGAAGATCAGTGGAACATATCCCATGTCTGTTTCCTTTCATTCAAAGTGACAGCATTAAGAATAAAAGTACTAAGCAAAAACATCTGAAAGGATTCTGATTTTAATATGATTGCAAAATGTTTTATCCCTATTGGCAAAGTGTATTTCTTGTTTCTTTTTAAAGATTCTTGCTTTTCAAAACTTGTAAATAAATTATTGCTCTGAATTAAATAAAATGTAAAATAAGTTTCAAATTTTTTTTACAAAATTCATCCAATTTCTTTGGAAATCTCTTTAGAAGTTTAGCTAACAGTACAACAACAAAAAACTTACTCTGGGTCAAGACATATGCTAGATCATTGTTACTAAGATCTAACTAAATATAAGAGCCCATCAACCAGAGAGTGGACAAGGACTGCTTGAGATCTACATACAGACCAGAGCTAGGAAGGTGGCACAAGAGAAAAAGGTACCAAATTAATGTTTAAAAAGGAGCACAGTGAATTTACAGGGAAAGGAAAATAAAGATGATACGCCAGATAATACCATGCAATTTGGAGAAAAGGAGGACCTTGAGAAAGAACAAAGGTATAGGAAAGAAGAACATGATAGTTTGTGCTTTCTGGCCTTTTTACTATTGATGTTTTTCTTCTGTTGGTTTCAACTATTGAAAAATAAACGTAATAGCTGGCACTCGAATCACCATGTTAGCCCAGGAAGAGAAGGGCCACTTTACAGAGCTGGTGAAGCAAAGAATTAGAAGGAGTTGAGGTCCTGAAGGATTTCAGAATCACTGTAGCAGCCTGCATTACTATATCTAGACTCTCTCTCTCTCTCTCTTTTTAAAAAAAGATTATTTATTTATTTGAAAGAGAGAGAAAGAGAAGGAAGGAGAGACTCCCCACTGAGCACAGATTCCCTGACCATCTCACAACCCTGCGATCATGACCTGAACCAAAATCAAGAGTCAGATGCTTAACCGACTGAGCCACCCAGGTGCTCCTAGGCTTACTTTATGTGAGAAAAAACCAAACTTCTACCTCCTTTTAGTCACTATTATTTTGGATGTCTCTATTACTGACAGTTGAACCTAATGCTAACAGACGGCATGAACCTAATCCTAACAGTTCCTCAATTGTTTAGATGGGGTGTGTGTGTGTGTATCTGTGTCTGTGTGTATGTTTGTGGTGAGAAGAGAACTTCAGGTTCAATTCCTGTTTAGACCGAATCAATATAATTCAAAAAAACATTTATTGAGTACTTGAGCCAAGCATTTTGCTAGACCCACAGGGATGGATATATAAAGTTTCTATTTACGGAGGTCAGGGGAGTTTTAAAATTAAAGCTACATTGTTTTTCTCTGAGGTACAAGAATTCCTCTTTTAATATCAAAGATGATTTCTCCCCAGATTTTCTTTATGAAGTGAATTTCTACCAACCAAATACTTTCTCTATTATTTTTAAATTTTTATTATTGAAGTACAGTTGACATACAATATTAGCTTCAGAAGTATAACACAGTGATTCAACAACTCTATAAATCACTCAGTGCTCACCACGGTAAGCGTCATCACCATTTGTCACCACATAAAGTTATTTCATCATTTTTCTTAAAAGTCACATCTATGTTACTCTGAGGAGAAAACCTCTGGAGCCTTGATTTAAGAGAAAATAAAAAATTTAGAAAACTAAGCAAAATCATATATCCAATAACTCAAAAATCTAATATGAACAATATTAATAAGAATACCAGTACTAATAACACCACCATGGTATACTCAAAATCACAAAAGCAAAACCGCTGAAACTCTGAAACAATGATAATCAGCCTCAGGTATTTCCTAACCCCAGTAATCTTGCTAAATACTTTTGCAGGGCAAGACCTCCTCAGATGATTTATCATAATACTGATTAGAAGGTGTCATGAAGTTAGCTCTGGTTTCCCTTTGGAATGATGGCTGGAGTGTTACCCAACAGCCTCAGTGGTTTCTGACATAAAACAAGGGTTAAACTACAAATATTGATCATGATTACCAAAGAAAAGACAAAACCCTAACTTCTCGGGTTTTTATGCAAGATCTTCTAATGTTTACTAAGTGTTCATAAGTCCCTTTTATAAAAGGTACTTGGTATTTTTAAGTGATTTATTGTCCTAAGATAAAGAAATGTTTCCTTCCATTAAGTTTTGGTAAGTTTTAAGACTTGGAAAGTGATATTAGATCGCTTATATTTTGTTTGAAGGAAAGATAAACCTTCATTTCTTTTTGTTTCTTACAGAAAAGTCTGTATTTTAGAAACCTTATCAAGAGAGATGGTCAATGTTCCATGGACATACTATTTATAAGCTACACATATCAAGGATACAAGTTAGCGGCTACTATACAACCTTCTTGATGTGGGAGATTCTATAAAAAGGGGAGAGTCTATATAAAAGGGAGAGAGTCTATATAAGGGGAGAGTCTATATAAAAATGCACCCACGTGGCACCTGGGTGGCTCAGTTGGTTAAGCCTCTGCCTCCAGCTCAGGTTATGATTGCAGAGTTTTGGGATCAAGCCCCACATCGGGCCCCCTGCTCAGTGGGGAGTCAGCTTCTCCCTGTCCTTCTGTCCCCCTCCCCTGCTTGCGCTTGCTCTGTTTCTCTCAAATAAATAAACAAAAACTTTAAAAAAAAAAATACAGCGACGCCTGGGTTAAACCTCTGCCTTCGGCTCAGGTCATGATCTCAGGGTCCTGGGATGTAAGCCCTGTATCAGGCTCTTTGCTCAGGAGGGAGCCTGCTTCCCCCCCTCTCTCTGCCTGCCTCTCTGCATACTTGTGATCTCTGTCAAAAAAATAAATAAAAATCTTTAAAAAAAAATGCAGCCAATCCAGAAATAACAAAACTAAGACAGATACACAGAGAAAGAAAACTGATGCCTGGTAACACAATTGAACCCTTTTAAGCTGTACCCCAAACCAAGCCTATATTTGATCTTAGTCATTACATGAGTATTTACAACTTTTATGTAAACCAGTTTGGACTATCTTCTGTAACTTGGAAATAACAGTTCTAACAGGCACTTAAGAGAACACACACTTAAATATCACTCATCACTATAAGAAAATGCATTTCAAATTCCATCCTGGCAAGCAGAACAACACGAACACCAAAAGCCTTGTGAATAAGAAATTAATTAACTATGTATCTATATAACAGAAACACTTCTCTTGATCAAACACTCCCCAAGTATCATAAATTGAGGCAATATTTGCAAGAGTCCCAATTTGGGAGACAAGGACTTCATTATAGGTCTACCTAATTACTTTATCCTATACATGTATTCTAAATACAACAAATACATAGAGAGCCATCTGTAAGTTGTATCCCCAGTGTCTTCTAAGAAGCACGTATTTTCAGGTGAATGGTCTTAGCAATTCGTCAAAAATTCAAGTTCTAAAAGTAAAAGCAGTCAAAATAGAAATTTCAATTACAGGCGATTCAAAATAAAGAATTTTATATTATCAGTCAACATAAAATGCTGCTGCACCTCACCAATAATGACAGAAATTCACATTAGTCAGTTTTGCTTATCAGACTAGGAAAGGTTTTATAAGATGAACACTGTCTAGTATAAGCACGTTTGAAAAAATGTGCTCTTCATCATGCTGGCTGTAGTGTACATGGATTCAACTCTTCTATCATTAGTCCTAGCCATTCCACTTGTGACAATTTATGCTAAGGAGATATTTGAACAATATAAGTGTAAGACTGCCATATTAGAAATGACAACCATATACACTAATGTGGAGTGATCCAGATTTTTTAAGTACCAAAAAAAGTTACTAACTATCCTGTTTGGTAATAATCCAAGTTTTGTATAGTGTATATGTATGTCCCTATATTAAGAAAAAAAAAGATAAAAACAGTAAATGTTGACAGGGGCTATCTGTTGGTGGTAGAGAGAATTTGGAGGTAATTTTTATTTCTTCCCTTAAACTTTTTGGATTATTTGGTCTTTTTCTTAACAATAAGAATGGAATGCTTTTACAATCAGTCAAAGCAAACAAACAAAACTATTTTTATCTTGGAACAAAATAATTCAATATTTCTCTTAGTTGTGACCCTGAGATATCCCACAAAGGGAAGGTATCAAGGTCAGATAAGAAAGGTTTGGACATATTCTCAAAACATGCCCATTAGACTGTAAGGACACACACACACACACACACACCAGTATACAGTCATAACTCAATGCGTTATTTTATGCCACTAACTCAGTAACAGCTAAAAGAATAAAAAACGAGAATTAAACTACATTGTCATAGTTCTTTAGAGATCAACAAGGATGGCATATGGCCAAAAATGTAATGAGTTGAAAGCTACCTATTTACATATTTAGAATTCAAAGGATATAAAATCTGTCTTCTCCATTTTTCCTATGACATCTAGACCTTCCTCTTAATCTCTTAAAGACAATACCAGTGATTATAAACATTTATTTAAATGGTTTAATAAATAAGCAATATAAACACATGTGATCCAGCCTATTACAGGTTTAAAGAACAAAGACTTTGTTTTACATAAATCTACATTGAATGATTGAAAATCTATGAATGATTCACCACCAAAAATATGTCAAAACATATTTGCTGATATTTTCTTGTAACTTAAAAGATGATCACTTCTTTTTTTAAAAGATGATGATTTCTGATATACTCATGGAAGTCAATGAAGAAATGATATATGCGCCACTACTCTCTATCTAATCAACTATGAATGATAAAAAGACTTGTAAAAATAAAATTACGTTATCAATCATAAAGATTCCAAAAATTAAACTAAAAACTCCTCTCTAAATTTGTCCTGCCGTTCTGAGTCCCTTTATCCTTTATATAGTAGACTTTCCTTAAAGCTTATTATTTTCATCATTATTGACTTAAGAGTTTTAAGCCTACCCTGAATTTCTGCTATAGGCACCTCTAAAATAATTACGTTTAGGGGCACCTGGGTGGCTCAGTCAGTTAAGTATCTGCCTGCCTGTGGCTCAGGTCATAATCCCAGGGTCAGGCCCCGCATCAGGCTCCCTGCTGAGCTGGGAGTCCGCTTCCTACCCCCTGCTTATGTACGCTCTCTTGTGCTCGCTCTCTCTCACTCATTCTCTCTCTCAAGTAAATTTAAATTTTATTTAAAAAATAAAAAAATGAAAGAATTAAGTTTACAATTTCGCTCTGAACCAGAAAGAAAAATCTATCCTAAAACCTTAGAGGAAAAAACACTTCAATTACTTCATTCCTCATTTTCTTTTGAGTCTCCTCCCGACTATACATTTCTCTGCAAACCTGTTTCCATTAAGCCACATGGTATTCAACACTTATTAGCTATCACTGTTTTTTTAAATCAAGAGTATCACAGGCACACCCTACAGAGATTTTTTTATTCAGAGAGAGAGAGAGAGTGTGTGTGTGTGTGTGTGTGTGTGTGTTCACTGGTCCTCAGAAAGATTCAGGATATGGGTATCTAACTATCCAGCTCTTCCTCTGCCTGTGTTTGAAGTTTAGCTCCACTGTTCCAGCTGTGTGACTTAGGCAAGTTACTTGACTTCATCAAGCCTCAGTGTCTTTATCCGTAAAAGAGACAATAAAGTACCTACGTCGTACAGTGTTCCAAGGATTAAATTAGCTAATATCTATAAAGCTTACACTTGTGCTGGCCAGATGGTAATTACTCAATAAATCTTTGCTGTGATTATTATCAAAAGTCCAAAGACTTTTTAAAATAAGAAAGTGTGACAGGAACCCTCACTGCAGGCGTGGCAAAGGAAGGTTCAGTCTTTGAGAGAGCAGTTTGGCGGTTTGCATCTAAAGCCTTCAAAACCGCTAGGACTTAGCAATTTTGTATTTGGGCACATACCCTAAGGTGTGGTAGGCAGAACAGTGAACAGCCCCGCCTCAAAAAGAATTGTTTCCAACCTAACCCGTGAAACTTGCAATAATGTTACCTTAGCTAGCAACACATATGACTAAAGATCTTAAAAAGAGATTATTTTAGGTTATGTGGGTAAGGCCCAGTGTGATCACAAGAAGGAAGGTTAGAGTCAGAGGAGGAGAAGGGATGAAAGAAGCAGAGGTGAGAAAGACTGGAAGATGCCGCTGCACTTCTGGTTTTGAAGATGGAGGAAGAAGTCACAAGTCAAGAAACACAGGTGACCTCTAGAAGCTCGAAAAGGCAGAGAAACACCTGTCCCCTCAAGCTTCCAGAAGGAAACAACTCAGGCAAAACCTTGATTTTAGGACTTCTAATCTCCAGCATTATAAGATAACAAATTTGTATTGCTTTAAGCCGCTAAGTTTGTGGTGATGCGTTATAGCAGCAACAGGAAATCAACATGTAAGGCAATAACAGAGATGTGAAGAAAAGATTTATATGAAGGATAAATGCTATTTTATTTATAATAGTGAAAAATTATAAGCAACCTACATATCCTAAAAAGTTGATTGCTTTGAATAAATGGAACTTTCATAAAAAATATCACACAACAATTAAAAAAACAAGTTTACAAATATATTTAGTAACAAGGAAAACCTTAAAATTTTTTCACTGAAAAAAGAAAACTATAAATTATCTTAATGTTAATGAAGACCTGTCAAATAAAAATTGAAAAGATACAATACAAATTCTCAACAGTGTTTACTATGCATGAACAGCATGTGTAATTCTTATTTTGAAATTTTCTTCATTTGTGTCGCATCAGTATTTCCCAGTAAACCATAATCTCAAGGAAAATAATACAGCTGTCTTGTTACTGCTATATCCCCATTGTGCAGCAAAGTAAATGACACATAAACCACTCAAAAATTACATGCTCAGCGGGTTAAGCTGCTGCCTTCGGCTCAGGTCATGATCTCAGGGTCCTGGGATCGAGTCCTATATCGGGCTCTCTGCTCAGCAGGGAGCCTGCTTCTTCCTCTCTCTCTGCCTGCCTGTCTGCCTGCTTGTGATCTCTCTCAGTAAATCTCTCTCAAATAAATAAATAAATAAAATTATATGCTGAATGAATACATGAGTATGTTTTCAGTATTTCCCAATGTTTTCCACCCTTGGGACTTTTGGGACTCTAGCAGTGTTATGGTTCCCAAGTCCAAATAGTCCCCTTTCTTAATACAGTGAGATATAAGTCTTGATTTGTGATCTCCACAAAGGAGCTCTCTTCCCTACTACTCTGTAAAGTAATTTCCAGAAGGTTTGCTTACAATGGTATCTAATCCTTATAACTGCAAGGTCATCCCTCTGAAAATTATTTCTAAGTCTTTAAATTCATCTGTATGATTCTTTCATCAATTCCATCAAGTGACTTTAATAAGCACCCAACACTTGTATTGCCTTTTTTCAGGCTAATGTAACTTATTAAAGCAACATTTTATTAGTTTGCTGTTCAAAATATAGTAAATTGAGAAATATGAAGATCCTAAAATTAATACTAAAATATAAAGCTATATTCTCTTTTTGAAGTATAACTTGTTTGGGGAAAATGGATATGTTTACTGAAGAATGTATGACAAATATGTCTATAAAAGCATACGTATATATGTTTGGGCTTTGTTTTTCTGTTTTCTTTTAATGGAATCACAAGCACTTTGACTTTTACAATCACAGGAGAAATGTAAAAGACGATCTCTTCTCAGAAGCAGAACTCTGGATTTTAAGTATGTTTCCCTTGCCAAATACTAAAAATGCCAACCCACAAAACAATCCAGAAAAATGATAGATTCATATCTTTTCCCCCAGCCATGGTCACCAACATTCTGACATTTCAAAATTAACAAGAGAAATCTCACTGGATGGAGAGCAAGGTACAGATAAATGGTCAGTATTACGTCAAATCAATAATGACTGCCATTAAATCTAAATAGTCAAATAATATAATTTAAACAAATGACTTAGCAACAATAACCACAAAGTAAATGGAAGCCACAGAAATAAAATGCCTCTGAAGAGGCAGAGAAATTACTCTGGTACTTTTATAATCATCTAAATCTCAGGGTTTTCAGGAAAAATGTAAGCAAGGCAAAATTATTTACTTAGTATCTCAAATTTGATCAATGAAACTTCATAGCCTAATTGATTGTGTATCTATAAATCCTTCATAATATGGGCTCTTCCTGGACCCAAATTCTCCTTTAATTAAGGTATGTGCCAAAGTCTATGAGGGTTGTGTTTGTGCTAAAAGACTCAGGCACTTGTTTTTCACTTGAGTTTCACTCATTAAGTATTAAGGGATTATTAAATTCACTATTGTCTTTGAACAAAAACAAAAACTCACTAACGGATGCTAAAGAGCTACTATGACTAACTCTCTGATGGAGTTGTTTTACTTAAGTCCAAGGGTTTTTGTTCAGTTTGTGTTGATTTAAAGTCCTAAAATGGAAAGAACTGGGGGATAACAGTAAAAGCAACTATTGGTCCAGGTAAAGTAATGGTACTTATGTTGGAATCTCAACTATTTGAGATTTGAGATTTTCCAAAACTGAGATGCAACTTTTTGCTTTTAGGCAGGGTAAGAACTGATTAGCACTATTTCTACAAAGCACTTTTTAGGGAATATTCCTGATAAACTTTCATCAGCAAAGCAAAAGGCCAAATTCCTAAAAAGGTTCTAGATACCAACAAATCCTGAATTCTACATTCAACCCTAATCTCCCTATTTTATGTAATAATCCTTCTGTAATTACTTACAGATTTGCTATCATATATGAACCTTTTCTTTTCAATGTTCCATACAAAGAGGTAATAACTCTTGAAAGGAATAAAAGGTAAAAAATAAAACCCTTCAACTTCATTATTTTCACCATAGCTCATTTTAACATATGATTAAAAGTCTACATTGAGTTCAAACCAACTTATCTCAAAAAACTTGATTATTTTGAGAAAATTTCACGTTTTATCATGCAGCACAAAAAAAAATCTGTTATCTGTTAAAATGTCACATATAATCATGCATACAAAACCCTCGGTGATTCGACTTATTTGGCCACTCTCCAACACACACACATACACACACACACAGACATGGACACATACACACACATATGAACACGTTTATCTCCTACATGATACCTATTAACATCCTTCAAAACACTACCCATGCACCATACTTTGGGAAATGCTGACTTAGCTCACCTCCCCCAAAGAAAAATGACCTCTGTGATTCAGATTTAATAACTAAGTTTAAACTTATCACAGTACAATGGTATCTACTTCAAGCTATCCATATTTCATAGCAAACATGACCCTAGTTCATTTATTCATTTGTACATTCATCCAACAAGTATGCATAAGCAATGTTCTAGACAAAGTCTATCTTATAATGGAACTTATATCCTTGTGGGGTGGGGGAAAACTAAACGATAAATAAGTAAGTACATAATACATCTAACAATGAAAAGTATCATGGGAAAAGAAACAACAGAGTAAGCTAAATAGTGTAGAAGAGATTAGTTCTATTTTTATACAGGATGGTTAGAGAATATCTCAATAGCAAAAACCTGAAGGAGATGAAGGAGCAGGCAGATATGTGGAAGAACTTTCTAGAACAGAAGGAAAAGACACTGCAAAGGCCCAGAGATTGGGAGCATGCTTATTGTGTAGGAGGATCAGCAAGAAGACTGGTAGAGACTGAAGGTGCCCCTCCAAATTCTTAGTTGAAACTCTGGCTCCTAATGCTTCAGATGAAGCCATGAAGGTGGTCTGGATGAACAGGATGATGCCCTTCTAAGAGTCATGGGCGAGCTGACCTCCTCTCTGTGCTCTCTGCCATGTGAAGACAAAGGCGAAGTCGGGACTCTGATACGTGGAGCAGGGCCCTCACCAGAATTCAACGGCACTGCCATCCTGATCTCGAACTTCCCAGCTTCAAGAACCATGA
Source organism: Mustela putorius furo (assembly GCF_011764305.1). Classification (NCBI taxonomy): domain Eukaryota; kingdom Metazoa; phylum Chordata; class Mammalia; order Carnivora; family Mustelidae; genus Mustela; species Mustela putorius. Next base: position 12,278,798 of record NW_025422060.1, read on the forward strand.
GAAATGAACGTCTGGGGTTCACAAGCCACCCAGTCTATGGTACTGTTACAGCAGCCCAAACTTACTAACTTACTAAGACAGCTAGCAAGCCTGGAATGGAGAAAGCCAGGGGACAGCACAAGAAACGTGCTCAGAGAGGGAAAGGGGTTGGCTCTAGCCCAACCAGGACTACGGCCAGGGGACTTAAGCCTTCACTGAGTGATATAAGAAACCTCTCAGAAGTTTTAAGCAGAGGAATGACTTAATCTACTGCATTTCTAAAGGGTCACGCTGACATTAGAGGAGTCAAAATAAACTAGAGGAGACAGAGCAGAAGGAAGGAGACCAGTAAAAAGGCTACTGCAATAATCCTTTGCCCAGGACTCCTAAGAAAGAACCCAAGGCAAAGCTTAGCTGCAGATGCTCTTTCTGGGAGGCAAAATCCCAGAGTAGCAAGAGTAAGGGGTAGTGAGGCAGGGAGGAGGGAAAGCAAACAAAAGGCAGTACAGTACTCCACTGGCCACAGCTTCACAAGAAAACCCAGGTAACTGTGGTAATGCGGTTATATGTCTCACTCCTCAAAGGCAGGAGGAGGGATGTATGGAAGGTGACAGAAGCCCTGACGCTGTCTGATCTAAAGCAACACTTCCCACATCTCCATGTGTACTCGAGCAGGGAACACTGGTAGGGGGAGGAAGAGACAGGATGTATCTGCTGACTCCTTCCTCAACGTGTCTCCTCCTGATCAGAAGTCACCCCATGAGGCATGTGTAGGAAGACCCTCCTGTGGTTCTCCTTTACTCACACACTATTACATACTCACAACACTTCTGACACCAGTTGGATGTCCACGGTTCACTTAAATTCTGACGCTAACCGGAGTTGGCCTTAAGTTAAGAGCTCAGACCCATAAGACTGCCCCAAGTCTGACACCAATTGCAAGTACTAACCAACATGCTCCAGGTTACCTACAACTTCTGTCCGACTTGGCTACCAATCCAGGGTTCCCACAATCCCCTCCTTGGGTTCCATCATTTGCTAGAACACCTCACGGAACTCACACAATGCTTATGTTTGACAGTTTATTATATAGTAAAGAACACGACAAACAGCCAGATGAAGAGATACACAGGGTAATGTCTAGAAGAATCCAGAGCTCAGGAGCTTCTGTCCCCATGGAGCTGGGGTGCACCATCCCTACAGCATGTGGATGTGTTTACCAACCCAGTTGTTCTCTGAACAACTTTTAGGATTTTTATGGAGGTTTCTTCACATAAGCATGATCAATCAACAACGTGATCTCCAGCCCCTCTCCCTCCCAGAGGTTAGGCGGTGGGACTGAAAGCTCTAAGCTTCTCACTACCCTCAGTCTGTCTAGTGACCAGCCCCCATCCTGAAGCAATCTGGGAGCAGAGCAAGAGTTGTCTCATTAGAACAAAAGACAGTCCTGCCCCCTAGAAAATTCCAAGGGATTTAGGAGCTCTGTGTCAGGAAGCAGGGTCAAAGACTACATCTGAGAACAAAAAGGGCTCCTAGTGCTCTTATCACTGAGGAAGTTATAAGGGTTTTAGGAGCTCTATGCCAGGAACAGGGGGCAGAGACCAATAGACGTGTATTTTCGATTATTGTACAGGCGTGACTCCTCCTCTCCTCTCCAGTTAGGGTTCTGATATCCAACCCCTCCGGACAGCCTCTGGAGCAACAGTTCAGTCGGGACACTGAGGGTGGCTTGAGCATGTCATGAAGCGTGGACTGGCAGCGTTATGGGGTGAGGCCACAACAGCAGAGTCGGGGAACCACGCCTAACAAGCAGCTCAGGGCCTGGGAGGCAGGTGGAGTCAAGTGAATCTGGGCTGGCACATCAATTAAGTCTGACAAAACAAGAGTGAGATTATGGGTGAGATGGTACAGGTGAGGACAGAGAGGAATGATCGAATTATAAATCAAGTTTGAAGGGAGATCCCATGGAATTTGCTGAAGTAAGTCAAAGAGAAGAAACAGAGGTGACTCCAAGACTCGGGGGTGGGCCCCCGGAAGAATGGAGACACCTGTTGCTGGGAGGAGGAAGGCTGCGGGAGCATGAAGTTCTGAAGGGGTAAGGAGAACCAGGAGCTCAGTTCTGTACACCTCTAGGGAGGAAAAAAAAAACAAAAAAACAAACAAAAAAGATAATGAGAACATGAACAAATCTAGCCTTATCGAAAAACTACAGAGAGCTGGTCAGCACCGTCAGCATCATCAGAGGTGATGCACGCTGGTGCTGTGCGGAGCCCTGGCACTTCCTCTCACTCACACACTCACTGGCCCCAGCCCTTCTCCCACAGCTCCCTCAGTGCCCTCCTGTTCCCCAGCAGGCATTTCCCAACACATGCTCTAAGGAACGTTATTTTACATGATGCTAGTAAGTGTGATCTTCTTCCCCATGTGCAAAAAAAAAAGCATATTCATGGCTCAAATACATACGGGAAGTGCAGATTTAAACCACACAGTACCCGTTTTGCAGGGCTTCCCACCACTTTTGGTATATTAATGTGTCCTGAGACTCTCATGGGACAATATCGTATGAAGAGTTTCCGAAACTTACTTGACCATCAAGGCAAACTTATTAATATCCCTGAGAAAACAATTACATAGGATACCAGCCAGGAAATGGCAACTAACCCAAGAATTCATTTTGGTCCTTAGTTCCCCTGGGTTTGCAATCTCAGATCACTCCTTGAAATCTTCTCCTCGCTTTACCTTCATGGCATGGTGTTCTTTTGGTTCTCCTTGCTCTTGAACTTTTCCTGCTCGGTTTCCCTCTGTGAATACTGTTTTTCTACCCAGCCCCACAATGTCACTATTCCTCAGTATTCCATACTGTTGGTCCTCTTTACACTCGACACGTATACAGAAACAAACGTTTATCTCTAATCACACTGATCCCCGGACCAAAATGCACAATGTGGCATTTCTGTGGGTCATATGGACAAACTCTGTGACTCTAAAATGGAACCTATTATTTCCCCCCTACCTTGATTTAGGACTATTCCATTTGATAAATCACCCACATTAGAAACCTCGGTAACTAACACCCAAATGACTACCAGGTTTTGCTGATTTTTAGATCCTGTATATATAACCCGAGTCATCTTCTCCATTCATTGGCTTTGCCTAAATTCATTATCTCTGAACAATAATTTCCTACCTGTCCACCATGCCTCTATACCCTACTCCCCACCACTACCAACGTCTGGTCACACAGTACAATTTCTAGAACCTAATCAACAGGTTCTTTAACTTTCATTTGCTAACCAGACCTAGGAGATAAAAATCCAAGCACCTTATCAGGTTGCACGGCATGTCATGATTTGGTACCTCATAAACATCTACTTTTTTGGAGCACTTAAATTGCAAGGATATTTTAAAACCTGTAGCTCTCCCATACTTGTATAGACCATGCTATTTCATGTCTGTGTGCGCACAGGAAGTTTCTTTCTGTCTGATATAATCTTTCCCTTCTTAACTACCTGAAAAACTATCGTCTTCCAAAATCCTGCAGGGAAAAAATATCACAACAAAACTGAACAGCAAATCAGCAATTATAAAAAAGAATAAGCCAATGACAACATGAACAAGTCACAAAATAAATACAAGTAAGTATATGAAAATGTTCAACTTCCTAAGTAATCAGCAGTATTGCTTATATACTATACACAGGAATTCTACTAGCTCTATGTATACAGTTTCATTAAATCCTCCTGTCAAGCCTGTTAGTAGTATTATCCTGATTTCAATCAATAAGGACATCCCATACAATTAAGTAAGGAAAGCTAGTTACAAAACAAGGTGGGGGAAAAGAAAAGAAGCTAAGATTTTACCAAGTACCTATACAATATTTCATACATCAACTGTTTCAGTTAACATTCACACACCCTATGAGAAGGTATTACCGGTCTCTGTCTCACAGGAGGGTATCTGGGCTTAGAAAGTCAAATAGCTTTCTAGTATTCATGCAGCTAATATATGCCAGTTCTGCCTTACTCCTAAATAATGGTATTAATTTTATCACTCAGAGAAATAGATGGAGTAATTCCAAAATCATTGAATAGGAGGGCAGGGAAATGAACACAAAGCAGATTCAGGTTAGGAAATCTATTCCCTCGTGGATCAGGAAGCTTTCTAGAGAATCAAGAGGGCAAAATAGAATTTTCTTCTCTCTACATTGCCCTTCTCTTTCACCTCTTCATACATATTCATTCCATGTCATCTTCTGTGGCTATAAATAATTCTTTCCTTCACTGATCTACTCCTGAATAATTCAAATCTAGTCTGAAAGCTCTTTGACAACTTCGAATATTTAATCATCAGTCTCTTCTAAAGCCATTTTTAACATGTAATAACTTTCTATAACTTTAAGATTTTTGTTAATAACTGCTCATATTTGCTGAGCACTTAAACACATCCAAGCACTATCGGCAGCTTGATTTTCATTTATTTACAATTTTCACACTTCCCCTTCGAGATATGTACTATTACAGAACAGGAAACTGAGGCACAGAAAGTTTAGTTTTTGCCCAAGTTCACAAAGCTAGGATGTACCAGGCTTTCTGACGATAAATCTGTGCTCTTGACAGTCCTGCATAAACACTGTCTGCTGTTACTATCTCATAGTGCTACGAACATACTGATTTAAGACCAAGCTACTATGAAAACAAACTACTGTATTTCAAATGATTCAATGGTACCAAATGATTGTCAGAAGTGATTTAAATATCACATAATAAAAGAATGAGACAGCATTTGCAAAACCAAAAAATGGGGACATCTGAATGATTCCTAAAAGCATCTGGCAGGTGAGTGTATATGTTCCCCTACTGACGTTTCTTCCGAGTGAGTGGTTTCTATTCATCTTAAAATCCTCACCCATCCTATCTCTTCTTCCATGGAAAGCAGATTGACTTCTCTAACTGGCTAATTTGTGAAAAATAAACTAGGCATGCTTGCTCAGCGCCGCCAGTCCTCCTCCTGGGGAATAGCTACCCACCTGAAAGATACGCTCCCTCACTGTCTGGCTGAACACTAGCTGCCTATCTGGTCCTCTCACTACCTACATCCTCCAACTCAGCCTTTATTAGTAATAAAAATCATACAAATTTGTATTTCCTATTTGACTTACTCCTCTGTTTTCTTCCTCTCTTTGTTCCGAATTACGAAGAGGGGTACTATTTACTGAGCCCCCAAAAGCCCCCACGGATAGCTCATAATACAAATTAACTGGTCATTAGCACATTAGGACAGGGGAAGTCATCTGATCTATGGAAAATAGTACTATCCTGCAGTGAAGTAAGCATTTTCATCACAGAAAAGATAGGTAATTCTATCATCCAATGGAAAGTGAGGGTTCTCCTTTGTTGAATATACAGAACTCATCCCACCTATTTCAACTTTGTATTTCAAGTTTGGAAAAAAAACAATCTAGTAATTCCTATAACTAACAGAGAACAAAAGATACATATTTTCAAACGGGACAAATTTTTACCTCACTTCACTTCAATTCTGGCAACAAGTTATTTAAAAACAACTATGGGAAAAGAGGCATGAAGAGGGCGTTTTTACAATCCCAAGGAAAAAATATAAATTTAAAAAAAAAAAAAATCAAGCAGTTCAAATTCTAGCTCCCTACAACTGATATTCCCAAAACATTCCCAGGTAACATTCAGATCTACATTTAATCATAATATACTTGCCCGATTCAGTTATAAGCACACCTAATTACAAAGTGGTTCAATAGGGCCTCAAGTTGGCATAGAAGTCATTGAGAAATAAAGATAAAAGAAATTCAGAAAATAATGAGTGACAAATCGCTTGACATTTTAAGAGAAAATACTGAGGCTCAGTAATTCCTACTAAATATGACTGTTATGTGACTAAAAGTCAAAATTAATTTAAAAGACCTTTAGAAATTATTTGGCAGGGCAAGCATTTTTACTTTTAAGGATGTCTCAGTAGTTGACCATATATATGACAGTAATCAGCTAGAGCTTCTTTATTCACTACCTTACACCACATTTTATTCGTTCTCTAATATTATACTTTATAAGAAAAAAGTCCTATTTGGTACCTATTCATATTTGCAGGTGCCTTGCAGGCCCCACCAATATATAACCCATGAAACTACTTCTACTGCTTTCTGAAAGGAGATATTTTCACCTGGAAGATTCTCATTACCCAAGACTTTATAGACTGCGCAGGCATAAATAATATCAAAGAAGTACTAAGTGCTTCCTATACGGGGCAACATGTACTGAAAAATGTGAAAGCTATTTGTTATACTTGTGGCCATTATGAATCTTGCCTGTGTTTTCTGTATTTGAAAATTTACCATATTTTGAGTCCCCTCTTTCCAAAACAGTAGCCAGAACTCACTTTCCCAGCTTCCTCTGCTGGCAGTGGGATCTAACAACGTTCACCAAGCAAATGCATCCATACGGTACTTTAATTCAGAAGTAGTAACACGAGGCAGCAAATGAAAAACCCATCATTTTCGTGACAGAGATGATAGAAGCATCTCCCCTTCAGAGAAAAACAGGGATGGCACTTCTCAGATCCAGCCCCCAGCACACTGATGAAAGTTGTGATGTCAGCACATAGCTTTGTAGAGGGGCAGGGCCTAGAATATGATTTGAGCAGTGCTTCTGTTCACCTAACCTGTTCGTTGGGTGTCCTGTAGATTCTGTGAGCTTCCAAATGTCCTTTAGTGTATATGTTTTTTTTTTTTCCTGCTTAGGTTAGCTAGAGAATAGATTATGGGTTTGCAACAAAGAGTTCCATATTATACAAAAATTGGGGCTGGCAAACTATGCTTTTATCAACATAATGGTAGAATGATTACCCACTCAATAATCAACTCAGCAATCATCTGCAGAATGCGTATCACAAGTGTGGTACTGTGCTAGAAGCAGTAACAGAACAAAAAGGAAGGGAAGGCAGCAGAGGCCAGATCTCCCAGGCAGAGTAAGAAGACAGGACTATGACTCAAAACCTCAAAGGGAATCCATGCAAGCAGGGAAGTGAATGACATGACTCAGTTGACTGTGCAAAAGATCATTCTCTTCCTATGTGGAGATAGGGTGGAGCAGGAAAGCAAAGTAGAAACAGGGGAGTAATAGGGAAACTATTCTAAAAAAGTTTAGATTCAGGATGTAGCAGTGGCAACAGAAGTATGTGTACAAATTCAGTATGTATTGGCTGATAGAAGATACTTAACTGTTTCACTAACCAAAAAAAATGCCAGTTAAAATCATACAATTTCCTCCAAACAAATTAGCAAAAGTTAAAAATGGCTAATATAAATCCTGATGAATATGTAGTCAAAGGAGGCATTCATAAACCTCTGAAAAGCAATTTGCTATATTATCTAGCAAGTTTTTAAAAAATTATCCTAACTTTTGACTTAATAACTAGCACATAGTCTCAGATTGTTAAATGAATTAATTCAACTTTTAGAAAACACAGTTAAAGAGAAAATTAGGATTTATGCTCAAGGCTGTAATTGCAGCACATTTATATTGAAAAAAATTGGGGTATAATCAAATGTTCAACCCTTAAGGAGTGGCTGAATTATATAGCTTATGATCAAGTGCTGAGCAAACTTTAAGATCATGTTCACTAAGGGGTTTCAAGATACGGGAAAATATGCTGACATTATAAAATCTTACAAAATTAACAAAGAATAAAGAGTTCCAGAATTTTCTTTTTTTTAAAGTTTATTTATTTAAGTAATCTCTATACCCAACATGGGATTGAAACCCATGATCCTCAAATCAAGAGTCCCATGCTCTTCTAACTGAGCCAGCCAGGCACCCCCCCCCCTTTTGTTTTCCTGTTGGCTAAGTTTTGATAAGGGAACTGAATGTAGAGAGCCAGCAAATAACTGGTAATAAAAATTGGTAATAAATAAAAATTGGTAATAAAATCACTACCCTAGTCTACACTCAAAACTCAATACATATGCCCAGAACACTCATGTTCAATTCATTATATATTGTATCTTACACTAAAAAATTTTTTTGTTGCCCTTGGTACTAAAAAAAGGAAGCAGGCAAGTTTCAATGTTGTGGTTGTCATAGTAATTTAAGAATAAACACGCATGTTCGAAGTTTACTTGTCACTCTGTATCTCCAGCACCTAGACAGTACCTGGAGTTCAAGAACTATTTTTGAGCGAACATCACCGAAAATAAACCTTTCGGTTCCAGCTTATCACCATAGATATTTAAAACCTCAAAATGAAAAAAGGTGCATTACAAGTAACAGCGATAGTAATAATTTATTATGTTTGGGGTGGCTACAATGCATGAGACACTATTAACCATTTCACCCCGCCTTATCTTTGATCCTCATAATAATCCTTCTCTGGAAAATTCCCTTGTCCATTTTTAAGGCCAGGAAACAGGTTCAAAGACGTAAAGGAACCAGCCCAAGGTCACAACCAAGTTTCAAGGCAGCTCTTCAGGCGCCTCAATGTAGCCAGACAGGACACGCAGCTGTTTCTTTCCAGCGATCAGAAAGGAACAGGGCTTCCCTCCACGCTGTCCCTCCCCAGTTCACTGACGCTGCCCTAACGTCCACCCTGCGCCGAAGCTATCCCTTTGAAGATCCACCCCTCACCCGCCAAGCCCCACCATCGACCTCCCCTCCCCGCCGCGACTCGGGGTGGGGGGTGGGGGAGGGGGATAAAGAAGCAGGTGTCCCCGCCTCTAGGTGGCCCCACACCTGGAAGCCGGGCCTGGCCCCAGCGAGGGGCTCGCCCATCCCCCTTCGCCCGTACCCTCTTAAGTTTGACTCTCCAGCCTCGCCCCGCGGGTCAGGACTCACAGACCCAGTCCACACGGACTCCGCGTGGGCCCCTGGGGAAGGCCTCGCGGAGGGAGGAAGGGAGTCTCCGCCCCGAGTCGCCCAACTCCGCGCCCGGGCGGTTTCCAGGACAACCGAGAGCGCCCCCCTCCCCCCGCCGCACGGACACACCGCGCGCTCCAGACTCCGCCCCCGGCGCCTCGTCGCTTCGCCCCTCCCCCGCACCCAAGCTGGGACCAGCCGCGCGGCGCGAGCCGAGAGAGATGGGGTGAGCTCTCTCACCTCGCAGCGCCTGGTGCATGCCTCCAATGCCGCTGTACAGCTCCAGGACGCGCAGGGGCTCCATGCCTACGCCGCCGCCGCCGCCGCCTCGGAGCTAGGCCTACCGGTCCTTACTCGTCCTCCTTCCGCCCGCCCTGCTCCCTCGCCTCTGGTTCCGCGGCGTTTCAGTTCCCCCTCTCCTGCCGCTGCCGGCTCGGAGAGCTTCTAGCCGCGGGGAGACCACGGGCACAAAACAGTGGGGTCTCCCCCGTGAATCGCAGCCTGACTGACGCCTCATCTCCCTTCTAGAGTGCATTCGGGGACCTTGGAAGGAAAAAGGGCGAAATGTCCCTTTGCCCCAAAGTGAATTAACACGGGTTAGACGCCAGAAAAAGTCGTCTTCCAGGCGTCCTGCTTTTCCGTGGCCTGGAGCCCGAAGTGTGCAGACTTGACTCGCGTTCGTTTTGAGCACGTCCCACGTGCCAGGTGTTGTGCCTGCGCCCGGGCTGCCGAGATCAGCAGCTGGTCCCGCAGTTACGAGCGCAGAAGCCAGCGCCCCTGCAGCCGGGCCCCCGCGCAGGCCAGGACCGGGGTGGGGGGGCGGGAGTTGGTGGGGGCGGCCGCTGTCTCGGCGAGCGCGCGTCCCTGCGTCTCAGCTGGGAAAACAGCTCCCAGGGGCACCTGGGTGGCTCGGTCGTTCAGTGTCTGCCTTTGGCCCAGGTCATGATCCCAGAGTCCTGGGATCGAGCCCCGCATTCGGATCCCTGCCCTGCGGGGAGCCTGCTTCCCCCTCTCCCACTCCCTCTGCTGTGTTCCCTCTCTGTGTCTCTGTCAAATAAATAAATAAAATTTTAAAAAAAGAAATAAGAAAAAGCAAACGGCCCCCAGCAGGATCTACTGTTACCCTAAGGTAGAAATACTGATGCCCCTCCCAGTGCCAGGGCCTGGCTGCTCCAAGATGCTCCAGGGACCAAGTTTGTTCGGGGCTGGATCTCACCGTAAAAAATGGCCAAGGGCCCGGGAGGAAATGATCCCATTTCGCGGCCTCCTATTGTTCCCATTACCACCACACACACGTGAACCTGTGTTCGGAAAAATGGGGCAGTACCACTTGTAATAAGTTAATAACTGGTTAACTGGTTTGTTAGAAATTTAGCAGATGTGCTAATGAAACACTATAAACAGAGTAGGACGGCCCTGTTTTGATTATGGAACTGATCCATGTGGATCCGTTTCCTCTGACCTTTTTTCACCGTAAATGTGCATGGGTGTTGAAACGTTTTCTTTTTTATTGGTCACTTACTTCAGATATGGAGGGTGCCAGAAAGGGCACCTGGGGGGTTAAGCGTCTTAAGTTGGTTAAGCGTCTGCCTTCAGCTCAGGTCCTGATCCGGGGGTCCTGGGATGGAGCCCCACAACGGGCTCTCTGCTCAGCGAGGAGTCTGCTTCTTTCTCTACCCTTCCCATTGCTTATGCTCCCTCTCTCTCTCTCTCTCTCTCTCTGACAAATAAATAAATAAATAATCTTAAAAAAAAAAAAAAAAAAAAAGAAGAAGAAGAAGAAGAAAGGTTAGTAGAAAGATAACAGAGAACAGAATCTTCGCCCGGGCATCGCGAATGACTTTGCACCGAGCCTGATTTCCCCTTCTGTCAAATTAAAAGGGAAGGGAAAAAGGGAAATGATAGCCGAGTCCGGGCAGTTCTAAGATTCTAGAGCTGAATTCATTTCTGCAAAAGTTGAGTCCCTGATTTGGCCACATGTTAATGATCCGCTCAAATTGAAATTATCAAGATATTTGTAAAATCTGATTTAAGCAAATGTACTCTTAAACCAACTCCATTTCTAGAAATCACATGCACACTAACATTACATATATAATGCATGAAACAAACTTTTCTTGTATTTGTTACATAATATTAGCATAATATATTATATTGTAATACAATTTATAATGTAAATTATAAATAATATAAATATATATTACATATATTACATACATATACACATATATAAAGGGGGCTATATAGTCACAGTGATTTATGTACCATTAACAACATACTAAGCATACCTAGAATATATATCTAGAATCTGTTTAGCATTAATACTAGAAATCAAAATAAATATGACCAAGGATCTAACCCTGTAGAGGACAGACAGGCCAAAAATATGTGAAAGAGTTCATGGAAAATACCAGTCTTCTAAGAGGAAAGGAGATGGACCTCCATTCCCTCATAAGCTGGTTTCAAACTGTTCACGCTGATACTTAAGGGTCTTCACAGTATAGCACACACTTTTCTTTATGATCTCTATTTCCTCCCCTTTTTTAGCTCTGCTGCAAACTGCCTCAGTTTCCCAGCTTAACACTCCTTGCTCACATTCTTTACATTGCCCAGAAATCCTAACCTTCTTCCAGACCTGCTAGTGCAACCTTCCTTCTAGACTCCCAGGCTAGAAATCCAGACTTTTTAATTCCCCGATCGAACTCCATGACCAGCAGTATTCTGAAACACATATCCCACCTGTTCCCATCACAAAATCCTTTCAGGGCTTCCCAGCCCAGCTTTTACCTTAGATACATCATCCCTTTGCCTAGCATTTCCTCTGTAAGGCTTATCCTGTGTGACAATCATTTCAAGAATGAGAACTTTCTCCCTAATCATGATGTATGCCCATCTCCATGCAAGCACCTGTAGATGTCAGGCCCACTCGGATTAAGTATACGTCCATTTCCAAACTCTGGTGCAAGTTGTGCGGGCTGGGCACGCGGCAACAGGAGGACTTGAGGAGGAAGACAGGATGGGTACATACAGGGAACATGAAGATATGCATTAACTACTCTTTCCCAAAGTGAATCCCAAATGTTCTTACAGAAGGAAAACAGCTTTCTAATCTTATAGTTTCCCATAAAGTTATCCTCAGTAACATGTCCAATAGAGCTTACATTTTAATCACAGACACTCAACACACTTTTTGAAAATACAAGTATTTTTAGGATATTCAGTCTCTTTTCCCTCAAAACACAGAAAATGCACTTGTGAAGAAACCCAAAATGCTAGTTAACACCTGGCACATACAATGCATATCAGGAATAATTAAGGAGCACAATAGAACACTAAGGGTATATTAGAATAATAATAGCATATCTCAATGATTTTAGAGCTCCTTGTATAACTTGAAATCTAATGATATTTTATTCTTCCTCTCCTGGCTGTCATGTCACGGGTCATTAATATCTAACAGAACTAAACAAAGTCTGCCAAATGTTTAAAATACTTTTGGCAATCATCTTTGAGTTTCCATGATCCAGGCCATTCTTTATTCCCCAGCGAAACGTGATGTGGATCCTTACACAGGCTTGCTGCAAATTTGAGTGATGAATAAATTACATTCTGGTTTCATACAGAAAAAGAAGGGTCTTTATGAATTGCATGAAAAATAAAAAAGTAGTCATATGGGAATAAATTGGCAATAAATGTCCTCAAGAGAGGAAATTATATTCAGAAGAAATTTGAATCAGAAAGATCCTGAGAGTTCATCTATCACTCGTGAGCCCTCATTTTTTCTAGGCCTTCTATCACCGCTCTGATGGGCCAGCACAAGGTCTCAGCTGTGATCTGCTCCTGGGCACAGCAGACCTCACAGAGTGAGGTGTTTGTGGTGAAGAGCTTGAATTAGTAGAAAATCCTTCTCTGTAGTCCCCCCAAATCCAGTTCCTTTTAGATTTGCCCTCTGCACTGATTTTGAAGAACTGTCCCTCTTGAATAATAAATTTCCTTGTGGTTAAAACTGTAAGCCTGAGAGCCAGAGAGTTTAAATAGGAAATTGTAGATCTGCTGCCTCCTAGCTGTGTGACTTTGGGAAAGTCACTTACCCTCTCTGAGCCTACAGACACATCTACAATGTGTAAAAATAGGACATGTGGTTGCTACAAAGGTGAAGTGAGAATTCAAAGCACTTCATTTCATGCCTGGCACAATAGAAAAGCATGTTTAATAAACAGTATACATCTAGTGACATTCTCAGAGTGATGCATTCTCGGTCCCTTCAACTGTGTCCAATGGCATGATTCTGACCCCTGGAATTGCTCATGCTGCAAGTTGGTGATGCTGTGTTAGGAACCATAACTGAACATGGGGCCCTAACTGAGGTCAGGTCAGCATGCTACAGGGTGGTGCTTATAGCCATAGACCTCTAAGGGCCATAGGGAACTTTGTGGGAGGTGTCCAGGAGTAGCCTGGGCTGGGAGCAGAAAGGCTGGATGTCTGTAAGCCAGAGGCAAAACTGAGGAGGAGTTGCTGAGTCTAGAAGCATTGGCAGTAAGAAAAAAGACAGCAGCACGCATAGATAGCGCCTCACTCAGAACTCTGTCACAAAGACCGGGGTAGCTTGAAAGTTAAATCTACGGATCTGCCAATCTTAGGGGAGAATTACAAGGGACCTCACCCAGGAAGCCTGTGTTGCTGGGACCAGGAGTGGAGTAAGGTGAAACCTATTAAGACCATCCCATCACCCCTTGACTCTTTTATGTGCCAAGCACTGAAGAAATACTTAATTTAAAATGGTTTCATATGTAAAAATCTGTACCCTAAGCCATTCAAGTGCCAATAATAAAGAACAACTTATTGCCTACTATCCCCTGAACCTAAGATGATTTTACCAATTCTATTGATTCTCCAGAACTACACTGTCCAACAGGGTCATCAAGAGCCACACTTGCAGATTTAGGTTTAAACCAGCTTACTTAACACTGAAAACTCAGTTCATTAGTCACGCGAGGCACCTTTCAATAGCCACATGCGGCTGGTGGCTGCGGTACTGTTCAGCAAAGAGAGGACATTTCCATCCTCATAGAAAGTTCTGTTGGACAGAGCTGCTTAAAAGTCAGCCTTTGAAGTCACGACCTTGATGGGTAGCCCATCCATGAATGAGCAGCGTTGAAGTATGCAGCAAGTGCTTAAAGATTGTACTTGGGTTTTAAATAAGTTGCCCTCAAAGATTTAGAGTAAAAGGAACTCCAGCAAAAGCAAACCTTGTAGCCCAGCACTTCTGTTCTTCCTCCGGTGTCCGGTCACCTTGTTCACAGACTGTCACAAAAGAAAAGACACAGGAAACAGCAGGTGTGTTCTATTAATGGCATGACAAGCTTCCAGGAGAAAAAGAACAGATGGAAAATGATGAACTTCACGATGTCTCGAAGGAATGGTACTTTTCCTTTGCGAAGTATATTCTAGTGACTTCCGATTGTAAATATTATCTTACACTTACCTCAGAAGGAGGAAGAGGAGGTGGAGGAGGAGGAGAAAGAGGAGAAAAAAATGCTTTTTCAAATAAAAATTGGAAACTTGAGGAAATTTAATTATGGATTTTTTGGCTGAAAAGCATAGAAATCATGCAGTTTGCCTTCTAGCTTACCACCTCCAAGTGCTCAGTCATAGATCTTGACACTGATTTTTCTCTTTCAGATTTTTTTCTGAAATTTCTAATTCAAAAATGTTTGGCAATAAATTTTAAAGATTAGATTTTAGTTCAATTAAAGATAGTGGGATTGTCTATCTTTAAAATGGTTCTCCTAGCCCAAGGAAATTTGGAGCTGGAAGACATATTAAGGACTATTTCCCTGTGTTTTTCCAACTATTTTTAGATACAGAACCTTTTCTTCAAAGAAAATCTCATCCAGAACCAGGGCATAAGGTGAGGTCGAGTGTGTTTGCGTGTGCACCCATATGCACAGATGTTCCGCTGCTGAAGCATGGATAGTCGGGGGTCCAGAAGAACACCAGATCATCGCCCCTGCCCTCACCTATCCCCATAGCTGCCTCCTAGTGACCCCAGGGGACACTGATTTCACCCAATCTCAGTTTGACAGGTAAAGACATGGAGATTCAGAAACTTGAGGTAACTTGCCCCAGCCCACAACTAGGTGGAGAATGGGGACTTTTTACTCAGGGGTCCTCCAAGGTCTTTCCAGGACTGGCTATACCATAACTTAGTACAGAAGCTATCAGCTGTCCCCTGCCTGCTGGGCCTCTACAACTGGAGGGAAGGCTCAGGGTCCAAACTAGGGCAAGCCCTGGTTACTAGAACATATTGCTTCTTGAGAACAGGTTGGCGTAAGGAATGAAGGCAACTGTAGAACTCAAAGAAGGTGGCCTGAACTGCTATGACAATGCATTTTGTAAAGGTTAGACAAAAGGTTAACTCTGCTTCACAAAAGAGACACAACCTCGAAGACTCACAAACAGAACTTAGAATCTCAGACCAGTTTCTTCCACAAAGACACCTTGATGCTGTTCGAGGGACATACAGAGTCTTTAGAATAAATGAGGCAATGTGAATCCTGCCTCTAATACTTTCTTCATCTATGAAACAAGGGTAATATGTGCTAGCAAGGTAACTGTCTATATTTAATCAATAATTAATGGATACACAGGGAGAGAGAAAGAGAGAGAGAAATTCGGTGATATGCCTAGAATAATAAATCCTGATTTCCTTCCTCTGTCTCAGCAACTTCCCTATCTGAACAACTCACACTGGAAACGATAGTCCACTCTTTTCTAACAATCACATACACAGAATTATTTTCCTGGTATGCTTTTAAAGAGCCTATATTACCAATAGACCTATTTGCATATTCTCTAACAAGATGTCTTTCCTTTTTGTTTTCTATTACAGCCTTCATTACTTCAGGTGCGAAAACAGGATCCATGATGGGAATAGAGGAGATAAAAATGAAAAAGCGAGCTCCTACTACTTTGCTCCTGTTTTCTGCTAATTCACCAAACATTCAGAACTGTTTGAGATGAACAAATCCCCCTAACCAGATCCAGCAAGGGCAGGAAGAGAGAAACACACGTGTGTGCACACACACACTCACATACACCCTACAGAAACAAAACACATACACGCTCCATAAAACCCCTCATTCTTCTTCAGAGCCTTTTTTTCCCTCACTGCTACAGTTGTCACTTACCAACAAACTGAAATGCAGAAAAAAGTCGAATAAAAGGATTTTGGGTGGTGGGGGGTGCCTGGGTGGCTCTCAGTGGGTTAAGCCTCTGCCTTTGGCTCAGGTCATGATGCCAGGATCCTGGGATCCAGCCCTGCATTGGGAAATCTCTGCTCAGCAGGGAGCCTGCTTCCCCTCTCCACCAACCCTGCACCCCTCTCCTCTACCTGCTTCTCTGCCTACTTGTGATTTCTCTCTCTGTCAAATAAATAAATAAAATCTAAATAAAGAAAGAAAGAAAGAAAGGATTTTTTCACCCTACCCTTACTAGTCAGGTACAAGTCTAGATACCAACACTAATATCATTTAAGATCATTCTCATAGGATCCAGTAGTGATAAAAATAACCAAAACATCATAACATTTTTACTAGATCTAGTCACTCCATAAGAAAACAATGCAACTTTGTATTTACTTAAAATTGTTGAAATTGGCCTTACAATCTTTCAAAGTCACTCCAGGAAACATTATATAACACGAGTAACACTGATTCCCCCAAACTTTCTATTCACACTGGGAATGCCCCAGAGGCCATTAACAGAGTTACCCTGAGTCCTGAAGATCAAGACTGACTCTTTCATTCCCATCTAAGGTAATTACTGCAGAGTTAAAATATAGTCCAAGTCTCAAAGGGATTTGTTCTATGTTTAGTCATTCAGAGAATACGGAATGACCAAAATAGACTAAATTTCAGTGGATGGCAAAGTATGTTTTAATAATAGGACAGTATCAACCATAAATGATAATGTAAGACTGTAAGTTTCAAAGACCTTTACGAATGTTTAAAATGCTCATAAATCCATTTAGGCCCTATCAGTTTTTCTTTTTTAATATTCAGAGTTTTGGATTTTTTTTTTTTAACAAAAAATCAAAAGGGGAAATTTTCATGTGATTGGCTGACTGTCCCATAAATCAATATTCTCCAGGTGAACAGATTTATTTACAAATCACAGACACTGGTTTTTTTTTTTTTTGTTTTGTTTTCGTTTTTGTTTTTTTTTTAAAGAATCAGGAGAGAGCACCAATTTTAAAAAAATTTGTAAGGTATCAAAGAATAACTGAAAGACGAGAGATGGTATCTATTTTAAGGGGGAAAAATCACATTAGGGGTTAAAAATCATTCTGGTTAGAAAAGAATGTCAGGAATCTGCGTGGCCTATGTTTTTTTTTTTTTTTTTTTTCCCTTCTTTTACTGTAGGCCTTACTTCAAGAATAGGGTGGCAAAGAATGCAACCAAGAGCCTTATTTCTGTCTCGTTGCAGTTTGAAAACCCAAAAGCTTAAGACTGCAGTTCCATCGTCTTACTTTTTCCCTATAGAGGAAAGACATTATATGAAAAACAATTTTCTGGTTATCACCCGAAGTGAAAGAGAACATAACATCAGAAATGCCCAGAATCGAGAGCCCAATCCAACTGTAAGAGGACTGTTCTTCTTCTATGTTCCCAGCTAATAAAATATTTATGCCCATTACACATAATGCAGAAAATAGGAAAATATATTTAAAAAGAAAATTTTAAAAAGCCACAAGAGGTAACTATAGCTAAATCATAGTATTTCTCTCTCTAGTCTTTGCACTCATTATATTTGACCAAAATCATCATCTTACTGCATTTGTGTTTTATGACCTGTTTTTTTTTTCCATCTAACATTTTATCATGATCACTTTTGCATTTGTATCAAGGGATATATCATTTTTTACATATCATCTTTACTTTTTATGAAATTTTTAAAAAATTTTTTTCTGAATTTTCTGAATAATGCATGCTAATTTGGAGGAGTAAAGCAAATTACAAAAGGTAAAAAAAAAAAAAAAAAAAATCCAGCTTCCAAAAATGCCTTGATTCCACCCTCATCCCTAAAAATCAGCCACTTTCAACTGTTCACTGGGTATCCTTCCCACCTTAGTAGCTTCTGTAATACATAAACATCCATAATTTCTTTTTCTGGTCTCTCAGTATTGAACATTGAAGAGGATTCCGTTTTTTGCTATGTGAACAGGGCGATGAAATTCTTGCATATAAATATTCAAAAGCTCTGAGGTTCTCATCAGCTAGAGTCTAGAAGGGAGGGTTACGAGGTGAAAGACATAATTACTACCTAAGTTCCTGATGCATTTCCAAAATGATTAAAAGCCCAACTTGTCATCATTGGCTGAGGACCCTTACGTGCTTTATCCTCATGAACAAGTGTTGCCATTTTAAAGTTCTGTCTATCTTATAGGCCAAAAAATTAGTGAGTTATTTTTATTTTCCTTTTAAAAATTCATATCGTGGATGAATTATCACATGTTTATGGGACATCTGTAATTATTTTCTTCTGTCAATTATTTGTTATATTTGTCCTTTTGCTACTGGGATAATATGAGTTTCTGACTGCTTTACCACAATGTTTTTTGTGTGTGTGTGTGGCTAGAAAGCTGTCAGCCATGTGTGTTGTAAAAATGTCTCTCTGTTCATCAGTTTCCATTGGATTTGGTTTATAATATTTTACGACACAAACGTATTTAATTTTCTGCAGTCAAATACACACAGTTTTCCTGTGTGATTATCCAAGCCTAGGAAGTCCTATACTTGGGGGAAAAATGAGCTACATTCAGCTGTATGTTCTCTTCCTTCATGTTTCATTTTTTAAATCTATTTTGATTGGTATGCAAGGAGAGGTTTTAAACCCAACTTTTCTGCAAATACCTAGATTCCCCTTCCACAGTGGTTTGTAATACTTCCTTGTTCACATACTAGATTCTAAGGCAGGTTCGTCCTTATGGGGGCCAGCCCTTCTTGGGGAATGTCTGCTGTTCCTGTTGGCAAATCACACCGGCAAACAGTGGAACTTGGAAATACATTTTCACACCTACTTGGAACCCCCAGAATTCCTCTTCTTTTGCAAACATTTCTTGGCTGTTCCTTCCTATTCTAAGCTCCTTTTTATATTTGACCCCCAGATTTGGTACCCCTCCCCAACCTTCTTTTACTGGAAGAATAACAGAACATTCAATGTTCCACACAACCAGCTTTAGAGAGAGTAAGACCGGGGGGCAGTCTAGACTCGTTCAGCTTTAGAAGGGAAAATTTTTTAAGCTGCAAGTTCATCCTGAGGCTTCCAATTTATTTTTTTGTTATTTTTTTAAGTAAGCTCTAGGCCCAAGGTGGGGCTTGAACCCGAGATCAAGATTTGCAAGCTCTTCTGATGGAGTCACCCAGGTGCCCCCTAAATTGGATGCCTCCAATTTAATAAAACCTTTTTAAACCTTGCTAAAACACATGGCACACGCGCGCACGCACACACACACACACACACTGCTTTGTCTCAAGAGATGCTCATTACCCATTTCCCTTCTTTCCAGGCCTCCTTCCGGTTTACCATCTTTGCGTCCACTCTGACACACCAGGCAGCCTGCTGCCACGCGCAACCCTGTTTAAATTACAGAGCTGCACAAAATCCAGAAGAGTCTCTCTCTTTCTTTCCGTTTTGACTCTTTGCCTCCATATGCTCAAATTGGCTCCAAGTTGACAGGTTCAGGTCATCTTTCCACGGATCATGATCTCCTCTGAGCACAGCCCCGGCACCCTGGAAAGAAGAGACCAGGAGAACAAGAGAAGACAAAATGAGAGGAAAGGAAAGCAAAGAACATAAGGTATAAGGCACCTGGCCTTGCCAGTATTGTTCCCATATATTTACTTAAAAAGTTGTCAAACAGAAAGTATTTTCAGGATAAAAAATAAAAGATTCCACTCATTTCTCACCACTAGGAACCAAAATACAGATCGTGCTTTTTTTAAAAATTCAGATTAGTGCCAATGTTTTATGATGATGATGATTTATTTTTAACCATGAGCAACCATAGTACAAAATTCTAATATTTATGTTGGGTTTCACGAAGAGCGTGAAATCAGCCGTAATACCTGGCTTGCTAAAATGTTAACACTTGCAGTGAAGGAAGTTTCCGGTAAAGGGAGTAGGCCAGTGGAATACTGAGGCCCCGTGTGACCACTCTGCCTTTGGAAGGCTGTGGGGAGTTGCCTTTCCTAGAAAAATTCTCAGCCCCAAAACAGCTGCCCTGTGATCTGAGAGATGTATGCATTGTCCCTTAGGGTATGTTTAGCAGAACTCCTAGAACAGGCAGACTAGCATACCTTATCTTTCTGTATATTTCCTATAAACAGATCCTCCTAGTTCCTGTAAGACCCCTTGCCAGACATCATGTGCTTGAGAACAGCGATAAGGATTTGTGAGGATCCTGAAGCACCAGTAAAAGCAGCCGCAAAGATGAGCAAAGGGTCTTTGCCTCTGAGCCTTGAACTCCTTACCTTCTCCTCTCTTTCACAGCAAAGTCTGGAATAATCTTTCATTTGCCGGTACAGGGATTGCTGGCCGTTTTTGGCAATTTTAGAGGTCCCTTGAGTGGATGGATGCATAGATGGGCATTTAGTCATTATCTCAAAGTGTGGCTGTCCTAACTCCTCGGTGCCAATCCAGCATACTTAAAAAAAAAATAATAATAACCAAATTGACATTAAGAGCTACTAGACAAATATACCTAACATACCCAATTTTCAAATTCCCAGGAATTTTTCAGAGGTCTGTGTAATTTTCACAATAGTACCTAGTTTCTACAAAAACATTCCAAGTCCAAGTCCATATTACAAAATGGACTTAGATATCCACCTCCAGAGCTACCACAAGGCAGTCACAGACATTTTGGGCCTGAGTTCAGAGCTGCATTTACTTGTACACATGTATCCATGTGTGAACGCTCACATTAGAAAATGTCATGTCTGAAATGCAAACATAATGACAATAATAATAATTGAAAATTTAAACACAATACATGACATATTTAATTTGTCTCAAGACGCGTTTATTTAATACAAGTGGGAATTTAGGATCAGATTAGAACTGGCAAATTTAACAGTTTTTTCCAACTTGATCTGAACACCATTTTTAAACACATTTTAGCTCCTAAAACAATAACATGAGCAAGCCCCAAGATTGATCATGGAAGTCAGGAATAATGTAAATTAGTCACATTAAAAAACAAAAAGCTGCCTATGAGAAAAAGATTAAATTTGAACATCTGAAAAAACACCCACACTGAAAGATTTACTTTGGGATAACCTTGGGATTTGGGCACTCACGAGGGTCAAACCATTGACCCTCATGCATGGCCAAACCATCTTCTTGGCAGCCACAACAACTTGGGGGTGATGGTCTGAGAAGTCAGGGCATTCCTCAAGTCAGGCCAACCCCAAAGTGATCCTTTCCCCTTTCCTTTCATAGGAGTTAAAGTACAAGTTTCAACTGAAGCAGCACACAGCAGAAACCACATTCTGAAGTGAAAAACAACACTATAACTTGAAGTTTTCAAAGGAAGGGTTCTGGAAAGAGTTATATCACTCTTATAACCGTCTGTCGCTCCATGATGAAGGTATCCCAAATGAAGGTATAAATGAGTTGGAGATTTTTTTTTCAAGATTTTATTTATTTATTTGACAGACAGAGATCACAAGTAGGCAGAGAGACAGGCAGAGAGGGGGAAGCAGGCTCCCTGCCAAGCAGAGAGCCCGGGACCCTGAGATCATAACCTGAGGCGAAGGCAGAGGCTTTAACCCACTGAGCCACCCAGGCACCCTGAGTTGGAGATTACTGAAGCGGAAAGTTTGTTGTTGTTGTTGTTGTTGTTTAAGATTCATTTAATTTTAGAGAGGGAGAGAAACAGGGAGAACACACATAAAAATAGGGAGTTGGTGGTGAGGCAGGGGAGAGAGGAAGTAGGTTCTCCCCTGAGTGGGGAGCCCAATGCAGGGCTTGATTTTACGACCCTGCGATCATGAGCTGAGCCAAAACCAAGAGTTGGATGCTTAACCGACTGAGTCAACCAGGAGCCCAGAAGAGGAAAGTGTTTGGAGAAAGTTGCCAGCATGCTGTGTGGATTGACCTTTTTCCCCAGAAGGTCTACGGAGCTGTTTGCTACTCACCTCAGGACCCACACAATGAGCTTCAAAGGACCACCCTGGGTGTTTACAACTGTACTTATCCTCTATCCCCTAGGGTTTTTTTTTTTTTTAAAGATTTATTTATTTATTTGATAGACAGAAATCACAAGGAGGCAGAGAGGCAGGCAGAGAGAGGAGGAAGCAGGGTCCCTGCTGAGCAAAGAGCCCGATGGGGGACTTGATCCCAGGACCCTGGGATCATGACCTTAGCCGAAGGCAGAGGCTTTAACCCACTGAGCCACCCAGGCGTCCCACTATCCCCTACTTTTAGAAAGTCAAGTATTTCCCTTAGACCAGATCTGAACCATACAAGGGAGAGCTCCCTGTTTTAGATCCTATGGGAGGATGAGCCCCTGGAAAGAAGTTTACCACAACTGAAAAAATCAAAGAGTATACTTCTGAATGACTTCTAGAAACTGTGGAAAACCCAATACGAACGCTTGTTAAAGACACTTTCAGAGAGCCATCCCAATGATGAGAAGTCCCCAGAGACGCACCTGCTAGAGAAAGGGCCAGTTTTCAGCACATGCCCAATGGAGACATGTAAACTCTAGATCACCAGCCGTACTTGTCAAGAAAGAACTTTCTTATCTCCCTCACCTCTTCTCCATGAGATCTAACCCTGAAGTAGGAGACCTCAGTTAGCAAGATGGGGATGGGGGAGGAGAAGCACTTTGTAAAGAGAGATGTAGGACTCCCATTCCCTTGCAACCAGCACACTCAAGCCTGGAGAGGGAGCCTGGAAAGGGAAGATGTGTAACTTTAAATCGAGATTGAAATTTTGACTAATTAGGTAGATACGCATATTATAAATCACTATGATTAATTTTGTCTATTTGAAAGAGAGAATTGTTTAATTTAGTAAGAGTCACCAGAAAGTCATGGAACCTACTTGAATTTTCATTTGCAAAATGATCGGGCCCTTGTCTTCTTATTTTCTCCTGCCCCTGATTTTTCAGACTCATCACCCCTCTTCATGCTGTAGTTTAATAACAACCCACATTATTGGGTGGTTACCTTGTGTCCCTCTACCATGCATTTTATCTATATTTCTCACTTCATCTTCATATACCTCCATATTAACACCTCCTTCTTATATACAAGGAAACTAAGGCTTACGCAGAACTTGGGAATTTAATCCATGTAGCCTGGACTCCAGAATCTGTCATCTTTCCCTGAAAGAATGAGTGAAATGCAGTCTCTCTGTTCAAAGGATAAAAAATATCAGGCTGCTTTCTTTAATAAAACATGTGTGGATCTCCCTCATTTCATGAGAAAATGAAAACATTCCACTGGAGGAGAATTAGTAGGAAAGCAAACATAGCTATTTTTTGTAATCATAAAATCTGCTGACGTACACATTTATTCCAAACTCCTGGATGTCATTATGTCAATAATCACGAAGCTTTCTCAACCCAGACATAAAACAACAACAATCCTAACAACAGTATCTAAAATGTGTAATGTTTGACCTTTGCAAGCTCCATTTTCATATTTTAATCTAATCTTTTTTCTCACAACAATCCTCTGAGTCGATTATCATTGATGGTATTTTTTTTTTTTTTGAGGAAACTAAAGTGAAAAGCTTTGAAAAACTGTGATTTACTTAACATCAAAAAAGTACTACACAACAGAGCCAGGATTAAAGTGGGTACATGTGTCAAAGGGAAATTGAAATATCCACCCATTTTTGGATCGCCTTCTAAACCCCTCTTCCTATCCATATCGATAGTATTATTCTTCATTCTTACTTCACGTTTTTCAGTAATCAGATCACTTCACAAATCCTCTTACATATCCCAAATCTCTGACTTCATGCTGATGAGATCATTTGTGGCAAGTAACAAGGCATGTGGTTTTCAGATGCAGAAACGGGGCCTCAAGATGCAAATGAGCTGAGCAAGCCAAGGGCCCATGAGAGTCTTAAAGGATTTTACAAACCTGAGTTGAATGTATGTCCTCATACGGAAAGGCATGACTTCTCTCACAAGAGATTATTCGAGAATTTCAGAACCATGCCCATATAGTTAGTTCACAGTCCCCCAATCATCCGGATTGTCCTTCTCTAAGAAAGCAAAGGTTCTTGCAAGCAATCAGTCTTCCTCATTAAATTCCAGACTTTTCATTTTTTGATTCTCAAGTTAAAACTCTTTCTCCTAACTATTCCTCATTTCCTCATCAACAGACTCATCAATGTCCCCACTCTCCAACCACTGTAGTTTTCATACTCTTCATGGCCACAAATACTAATAATTCACTAGCATGATGGTTCTCAGACATCAGCACTCCTCAGAATCATCTGGAAGTCTTCTTTAAAACCAGACTGTTGGGCCTCTGCTCCAGAGTTCTGACTCGGTCAGCCTAAGTTGGGAAGCGACAGCATTGCCAACAAACAGCAGACGATGCTGATGTTGCTGGTCTGGGAACCCCACTTTGAGAACCACTGGACCATCCCTTCTCCCATGTTCCCTGAAAGGGGCCCCACAGAAGAGGGAGGGGCTGCTAAGGCTCACGAATCGCGCAAATGGTGCTCCATGCCCTGGCCTCACACTGAACGCTTCTATCTGGAAGGAAAAGAAATGGTTGTCATGACTCATTGCCTTTTTCAAGCTTTTCCAGCCACAAAATTAAAAGCAGAAAAGGGCTAAATTAAAAGCAAAATGAAAACAGCTACACTTTTGAGACCTACAGCACGATTTCTGGAGTTAGAACAAAAGATACAAAGACCATCCAGGCGAGCCCTATGCTGACTGCACTGAACACTGATATCGAGAAGGTTACGGGACAAAGCCAGAGCCTCTGTAACCAAACCCATGAGCCCAATCACCTGGTCTTACTCCCACTTTTCTTTGTCAATAGTAAGTTCTTCCATAATTCTCCAAGCACATTATCAGCCCATCACTCTAGGAATTAACTCACTTCTTCTACAACTTCTCTACTATTTTTTAACACAGAAAAATATCAATTGTCAGGAAATACTATTAGAACATCGAGCGGGCAGACATAATCTGAAGAGAGAAGCTGGCAGAGGACTTTTCCTGCCAGTTCCTCTATTTTTTGTATGTAATAATATAGACAATATACCAATAGTTATAAAATGTACAATATATAAAATGTATGATATACAATAATATATACAACACAATATATACTCCAGGCAGCTCTCCATGAACAATTTAATTCCATTTTTCATCTCCTTGGGGAAAAACTGAGGCATTTTAAGTTATGGTATAAAGCCCTTTCGTGTGACCAGTATTTTCAATAGCAGTATTGTTACATCAAATAACAGAAAGTAACTGACAAGAAATGTTGTTAATATAAGACATAACATTGCTGCTTAGAAGATAAGCTTAGTTCTACATTTAATATCCTAATACATGGCAAGAGCTACTGACCTTTTACTCTGATCACCACAGGTCCATTAAATTTCAAAACATAGGTCAGCCAGAGAATCATATGCTACTAAGTAATAAACCCGTGCCATCCAAATGTAGCTTTTTTCTGTCCCAGTCCAAAGATAAAGGAAAACAGAAGCCTAATGGTAAAGGCACCAAATAACAGATTTTGAAAGCAGTTGTTCTGTATGAGTGTGAGTCACCAAAACTACTTCCTTAGTGATAAAAGTTGCCTAAGTAACCCAGATGCCTTCCTTTGCTAAGAAGTACATGGGCCGTGTGTTGAGTTTCAAACCCACTAGTCATTTCCTTTACTTAATTGCTAACTATTCTTCCTGGCTACATTTGGGGCCTGTGTTTTATGCAGTAACCCAGCAACCAGTTATTATGCTATATTTTATCAGAGAGAGCAAAACAGTGAACTTCACATTTCCATGGCTTTCCAAGTAAAAAGCACTGTGACTTTAGCCGGGTGTGTGGGGAGGTTTGGTGGTGCAGGGAGAAGGGGGCATTATGAAACTACTAGACTAGATCTTGATGTGGCAGCATGATCACACAAGACTTAGAGACAAAAAGATTTAGCAGAGAAGAGAGAAGTCATTTAGGGGCCCTCTGAGTGCAAAGAAGGTGCTTATTCAGTTCTGTGTCCTTAGCTCACAACCAGGAGCCTGGCACACACCAGGACTCAAAACACATTGGCTGAAGAGGGTCACTGGTTCCTTCTAGAATAATCCAATCCACTGAGGATTTGGGGCTCTACTAAGTGAGGACTTCATCAGGCTTTTTAACACTTTCTTTTCCTCTTGGATCTACAATGGGACTAGGATATTTGTTGCTCTCAGCCTTGTACACGTGTGAAGCGCTTTAAGGAGGCTCTGTTTTAAAAGAAACCTGGTGTTGATGAGCATTACTTGGGAAACTCTGATACACAAAAGCAATGAGATGGCGGGTGCACAAGAAATTTTTTAACTGGGTAGCAAGCTTGTATGTATTCTCAGTAACGTTGTTTAGTTTGGCCTTGAGAATCTTGGTTATCCTGTGATTCACTGTTATTGCTCAGACCACAGAACTCTCCCATTACTTTTGGCCCATGCAATATTAGCACCCTAAACGTTAATAAATCTCCCTAAAACTCCAACTAATAGAGAACGAGTAGAAGATGTTCTTAGTTACAGAGGCTATGCGTTCCAAAAACGTTAGTTTCTTTCTTTTCCACTAGTGAATGCGGTTGAGGATTTTCATTCATGTAATTGTGTGGAGTCATACTCCATCACTATCAAATCATTCTGGTGGGTTGAGTCAGAATTCAGAAACGAGATCTTAAAAAAAAAGAAGAAGAAGAAGAAGGAAAGAAATGAGATCTCTACAGAAAACCCCTGAAATTGTTCACGGACATCTTGATGATTCATTAAGGGCACCATATTCTCTGAATCAAAGAGGGTCCTGTTGCTGCATCAGAACAGGAAAAAAAAAAAGTAAAAAGAGATAGATATCCCAATAAGAATGCCAAAGAGACGCGGGGATGTCACCAACAGCGGTACAAAAATACCACAACATCTGATATACTACTGAACAGTGAAGTTTCAAGTGTGGGACCCGGAGCCAGAAGTCCTGGGTTCAAATCCCAGGTCTGCCATGTTCTGGCTGTGTGAGCTTGAGTAACTTACTCAGCTTCTCTGTGTCTCAATTTCTTCCTATGTATAATAGGGCTGTTGTGAGGATTAAATAAGTTAACACGTGGCAAATAGGCTCACACTTGGCATACAGTAGGCACTCAATACATGCAAGGTCTCATTATGATTACCATTAGCTTTCCCATCTGGGCCAGAGTCCAATTTTAGTCAGGATATCATGGCATGCCTGGTTACCATTATTGCTTAGAGCTCACAAATCACGGACTGTGAAAACCAACCCAGAGTCAGCAAAACGAAAACCCTGATCTTGACACGCGAAATCACACGTGTCTCAACTCAAGTTCTGGAGCTCACAGATAAATGCATTACAGTACTGTATCAGAACAATGTTTCACCATTTATGATATGGAGAAAACATGTTTAACCTATATTAAGCTCAAGTTCCATAATATTTTTGTAGTTACTCCATATGTTCATATGAGTCACATTAGAGGGCATATTTCTAAGACTTAGCTAATTAGAAATAGAAAACCTTACTCAGTAGTTTAAGGAATCACTGCAGGAGAATTATGGAGAGGGCTGCCAATCCCTTTATTCTGCTACAGCTAACTCAAAATGGTCTTTCTTAGTTATTTCTCATAATTGTGGTAATGAGTTTTCTTAATCTTTTGCCTTGCATAGTTGTATGATTATCTTATATTTCCTTCCATTTGCATTTAGGGTTACTTTGACTTAATGTGTTTATTACTTTTCTGAGACTTTGTCTTTTGATTTTCATTTCTAACCTCTACAGATCATAACCATCTTTGTCACCATACACAAGACCAAAGTTTGATGGGATGTATTTTAAACACATGATAAACATGTGTTTATCAAACATATCCCAAACTAAAGGTAATATCCAAGGTTCTGAAGAAAATAATTTTCACTGGCTAAAGGAGCATGATATGCCAGAGCTAAAATATCTCCACAGTTTTGGGGAAGATTGGTTAATTCATTAATCAGTTGGAAGATAAGTGGGATAGAGTTCTTTTACTTGTCCCAAATATATAGGAAAGACATTATGACTATATATGTAATCAATATATCTCCATTTTAGCTTTATAGGTTACCACAAAAAATTTTTTTTAAACTTCCACAGTTCATTAAAACTATTAAACAATTATTACCATTGGGCCCATTACCAAAATATCTCCTGAAAACACTTCCACCATCCAGGAACTAGGGGACCTCCTAAAGATAGGCAGAGTCAATTTCCAGGATGTGCATGCCCTTGGACAAATTTTCTTGTGGTGGGATGACCTTCTCTATCCTGAAACATGGTAAAAACAACATTAGAGGCCACGAATAAATACCTTCTTGTTTTCTTGTGGTAATCTCACTTGGCCAATAACTAAACTCTGACAGTGTCCTTTAGGTCACTTTCAAATAATGTTTGGTTTTTATAATGGGGCTGGTTTCATTTTGTGTTTTGCATCCAGTAAACCAATACTGAAAATCTAGCTTTACATCTGTCTGACATCAACTGGAAATACTTGCATTAGGTTTTCCCTCCCTAGATTGATGAACATCTCTTTTTCCCTCCTACATACTGACCACCTTCTCTTTCCTTTGTCAGAGAATGTACTTTAGACTTCGATGAAATTACAACTAATAAATAGCTCTACGGAGAACTATGATCTGCTTTTAGTTCTCCCAAAAAGATTCAAAGAAATTTCCAAGAATTTGTCTTTATGCTTTTTCTCTGAACTTTAGAAACTGTTCGAGAAGATACCAAAGAAGTCCCCAATTGTATACCAACTGTGGAAAGCAGACCATCATAAGGCAATGGGTATTAACCCATGGGAACATTCTGGAAGTGCAACAAAAGGCAGAATTGTGGGACCCAGCTTATACCTCAGCCACCTCGTGAGATTTCACTGTATATAGGCTACGGAAGGATGACACTTCCAGACAAGAGGATTTGAATGAATTCTCTTCCACCCCACATTATTTTCCCACCTCAATATTTTTCTTCTGTGTACACCACATTTATTCTCTCGGTTCCTATCCAGAAAGCTCTAAGGCCTTTGACTTGCTTGTCTCCTCACTTCACAGTCTGGAACAGTCATCTCCCTAGGCCATCACTGGATGCCCCCCATTCACCTGATCTACTGCAAACAGCCTTCCAATCGGTCTCCTCAATTCACCCCTCACAAATATTCTAGAACAGTCTTTCTAAAGCAAGCCACAAATGGCAGTGAATTCCCACTGCCCACCGCATTAATGATAAACTCCTTTCTTTGGTATTTCATCCTCCAACACATGGCCCCATATTAGCACCCGATTCCCTCCCCCCCACACTGCTCTACAGTCCAGCCATACTGGGATCCCGGCTCTCCCCTAAATGCCCCCCCCTTCCCCCAGAACCCTGCCATCGTGATTTTTGCTCAGACTGTTTCATCAGTTTTGAACCTTCTTTCTCTACCACAAAAAGCCATAAAAAGTGTACCTATTCCTTGAATACCACCTTTTCTAAATATATTTTCCGGTCTGCCCCAAGTGGCTATGGATCATTTTTCCATCTAAACGTGTTAGTATTTCATTCATACCTCCGTGAGAGCACTAACCACAGTCCGCTATGCAGTACAGCTCTTTCTGTGGTTCCTGGTCCCTCTATAAGGCTGGGAGTTCCCCGGAGGCATGAACACTTTCTAACTTACCTGAGCTAACATGCGTTGCAGGCAGTACAGAAAATGAGGACCCCCATCTGCTGAACAGAATATGAAGAAATATGGGAAATACAGAAAAGTGCGGTATATTCGCCCAACAGAGAGAACCTCAGGGTCCTCCTGCACCTGCAGCCTGGTGAGGGGCAGCGGGAAGGATGGGTGGGCACGCTCGGCCTGGCCTTCAAAGGTCACAGCTGAATGTCTGAGCCTTAACCTCCTTTGCAGCAAAACTTCTGTTTCCTTCACCATCTTTATTACAAATTGTAATTGCTTGGCTTGTTCCTTTACCTGAGTATTGTCTCTCTGCATCCCGTTTGCACACGCGCCGCTCAAGTCAACATTCCAAGGGCGCGAGCCTTGTTCACTTCTCCCTCTCCCCGCAGTGTCTAGCCGAGAGCCTGGCCCACGGTCACTCTTCAATATTCTGAGTCAGTGAATTTGTGGATCATTATGTCCTGAGGAGATTAAATGCAGTCACATGTAAAGTGATTGGCAGAAGGCTTGAACATGACAACACTAGAAATACTAGCCTCCTCCCTCCCTTCTTTCCTTTCTTCCTTCTTCTATGAATTACTCATGCATCAATCCGACATTCAACGAATGTGCCAGACTTCTCTAGGCACGTGACGATAGGATAGTGAACAAAAGAGAAAAAAAATCCCTGCCCTCATGGACCCCACATTCTTTTTGTTTTTATGGAGCTTACATCTTTTTTTTTTTTTTTAAGATTTTATTTATTTATTTGACAGAGAGAGATCACAAGTAGGCAGAGAGGCAGACAGAGAGAGAGAGGAGGGAGCAGGCTCCCTGCAGAGCAGAGAGCCCGATGCGGGACTCGATCCCAGGACCCTGAGATCATGACCTGAGCCGAAGGCAGCGGCTTAACCCACTGAGCCACCCAGGTGCCCCTGGAGCTTACATCTTAATGAAGGAAGGAGTAATTCACTTTGGATCTCTGGGGAGTGTTAAGAATGTAGTCATTACGGGTGCCTGGGTGGCTCAGTGGGTTAAGCATCTGCCTTGGGCTCAGGTCATGATCTCAGGATCCTAGGATCAAGCCCCCCGAGTCGGCTTCTCTTCTTGGTGGGGAGTCTGCTTCCCCACTCTCTCTGCCTGCCTCTCTGCCTACTTGTGATCTCTTTCTCTCTCTCTCTGTGTCAAATAAGTAAATAAATGAGTCTTCAAAAAAAATCTTAAGAAAAAAAAACAGAATGCAGTCATTAAGAAAAAGAGGTTATGGCTCAAAGACAGACATGTTGGTGGAGGAAAGGAGATCCTGGGAGAAGGGAATTCCAGGGTTGCAGGGCAGAGGGACCAACGGCTTGGATGAGTGACAGCAATGAAACGGAGGAGCGGACACAGGAGACAATGATCCAGGAGGGCTCCTGGGTCTGAGTGACCAAAGAGGAAGGAATGGCCATGGGGATGAAGGTCTGTCATCTTGGTAGTGTGCTGGTTGCCCTGAACGGACACGGAGGTTGAGAGCGGAAGCCGCTGGGGTTGGTGGGTTTTAGGGGGTGAGATGAGCTACGTCCAATTTTAGAGACGATGCCGCTGAAGAGATGGAAAAAAATCTAGGTGAAAATGTGTAACTCTCCCAGTTATCATTTAGGAAGCAAGTGAAAACCAAACCCCCCGCACCAGGGTGGCTCAGCGCGTTAAGTGTCTGTCTTCAGCTCAGGTCGTGATCCTGGGGTCCCAGGATGGAGAGCCCCAAGTAGGTCTCCCTGGTCAGCCAGTACCCTGCTTCTCTCTTTCCCTCTGCCCTTCCCCGTACGAGTGTGTGCGCTCTCTCTCTCTCTTTCTCTCTCAAGTAAATAAAATCTTAAAAACAAAAAACAAAAAAACAAAAAACTTCGTCTCTACTATGAATCACTGTTATGTCCTCTGAATAACATAAAAATGACAGCCTAGGCATCTACCAAACTCCATTCAGCGTTCGCTCCTTCACGACATAATCTGGTAATGAACCAGCCTCTCCAGCTCCTGGAACACAGTAGGTCCTAAATAATATCCGTAAATGGTTGGCTGACAGGGAGCAAAATTTCATCATCAAGGAAGGCAAAGGGAAAAGAAAAGTGCCTTTGGAGTCACAAAGGCCTCCACTGAAAATCTTTCCCCCTTCCTCCCTCCCCTCCTAGTCACGAGACCCTGAGCAAATTGTGAGCCCGCGTCTCAGGCCCCTTGGCTGTATAATAGATGATCAAATGCCCTTTGCAAGAGGCAGTGAGGACATTTAGTAACACGTGTGCGAACTCCCTTGTCATCCAGGAGACACCAAAATGAAAGTACCGGTGATATGAGTGATGATTTTTTTTTAAAGATTTTTAAAAATTTATTTATTTGACAGACAGAGATCACAAGTAGGCAGCAGAGCAGGCAGAGAGAGGAGGAAGCAGGTTCCCTGCTGAGCAGAGAGCCCGATGCGGGACTCGATCCCAGGACCCTGGGATCATGACCTGAGCTGAAGGCAGAGGCTTTATCCACTGAGCCACCCAGGTGCCCCAGATTATGTTTTTTTTTTTTAAAGATTTTATTTATTTGTCAGAGAGAGCGAGCGAGAGCGAGCACAGGCAGACAGACAGAGTGGAAGGCTGAGTCAGACGGAGAAGCAGGCTCCCTGCGGAGCCAGGAGCCCGATGTGGGACTTGATCCCAGGACGCTGGGATCATGACCTGAGCTGAAGGCAGCTGCTTAACCAACTGAGCCACCCAGGCGTCCCCCAGATTATGTTTTTAATGACCAGGTCTTCCAGGTATTTTTCCGCTTCTTGCATCTCACTTTATCCACCTTCTCCTTTCTCTCATCCCACGCAGGCCATCCTGCTAGAAGCTGTCCCCCCATGTGGCCTCCTGCCAACCAGCCTTCCTAAACCCTCCTAAAGCCCCCACCCGCCACTAAGCTCCTCTGCACATGGCTGGCCGCTCTGTCAGTTCAAATCACCCCATTCAACTGACATCACCACAGCTTGCAAATTCCCAAATCCCCGTTAGGACTTTAGATGCAGTCGTGTTCATGGCTGGCCTACGAGTCGGGTCACTGTGTCCTTACGGAGACACACCCAGCACAGTGCAGTGTCTGAAACGGCTTCCCTGGTCCAGCATTTAAACACACCCCCAAGCTAGGTTTTCAGGGCGCTCAGATAAAGGAATAGGAAAGCCGAGAGAGCTAGGTCCCATACTGTCGACTCTCAAAGGTCACCAAGAACGTGGGGGCACAGATAGGGCAGGATTAAGGACCCCACTCAAAGACAGTGCAGTCGTTGTGATTTCCCACGCTGGCGACTGGCCGCCCATTGGCTGAGCCCCGTGCTACGCACCTGTGTCTCCGAATGAAGTTAATTCTGTCCGAAATTTCATGCATTCTACACAGAGGAGGTAAGAGTGTTTTTGTAACCTCCAGTTTTCTATGTTGTATAGGCCCCTGCTAGCTATGGCCATTTCTAATAGGAAGGACACCCTGGATACTCTGTATGTGTGTGCACGCGCGTGTGCGCGCTGTATGGCGAGTGCTATGCATGGAAAGTTTGTGTCTCACCCTGCCCCCCAGAGCTCCTAATTGGTATCTAGGAACACTAGTCTCCAACACTTCCGTATATGGACATGGAGCCTTTGGGGGTAGTTAGGTCTAGATGAGGTGTTGACAGTGGAGCCCCCATTAGGGGACTCAGTGTACTTACAAGAAAAGGAAGAGATTTCAGTTAGTTCTGTCTCCCCCATCTGAGGACAAGGCAAGAAGGGGACGGTCTGCAGGCCAGAAAGCAGGTCCTTATCAGACACTGAATCTGCCAGCACCTTGATCTTGGACTTCCTGCCTCTAGAACTGTCTGTTGGGTAGCCCACATGGTCCACGGTATTTGCTACAGCACCTGAGCTAAGACAGCAAATGACCCACAGTTCTGCCTGACAGTGCAGACTGCAGTCAGGTTCGAAAGGAGGGATACCCCTGAGAGGATGAGGAAGGCCAGAGTCCATCCCAGAGGAAGTCACCAGGCCCTAGGAATTTGCTGTGGTCACCAACAGGGCACCCTGCCACACCACACCAGAGCCTTGCCCTCATTTTCCATGGTGAGTTAGTCAGCAAGCATCCCCTGACAGCACCACCTCATTGCTCTGGGATCAGCATTTCGGGAGGAAGTAGGGTCCATCCTCTCTCCCTCCCTCCCCATGGGGAGATGGCTTTTTTTTTCCCCCTCCTCCTAAAAATTCCAGGCACACGCACAATGGTGGCGATTTGCCGAGCAGTGGTTTGAATAAAGAGTTCTAAGGGAGCAAGATGGCAATGGGGAAGACAAGCTAGTCTACCAGGGCACGGAGCCCCAGGCATGCTCCTGGGGAGTGCCCCAAGGTACCCCCCCAGCACAGGAGAGAAGAAAGGAAATGCACAGTAGGGGAGCTGTGTCTCAGAGGTCCTACAGCTTGACTTTGCAGGTGCCATTTGCCAGAAATATCTGAAATGAGGTAAACAAAATATTGCCTAGACAAGGCTTGTACCAAGAGGCTACGATAAACCCTTCATTTGGTTCTACACTATTTTTCTTAAATGCCAGGTAAGGTCCAGTACAAACCCCTCACCCCCCACTCGAAAACAAAACAAAAACAAAGACAGGGAAGGATTTTTACCTTTTTTCTTGTAACTATTCACTCTAGTTTTGAAGTCAATCCATCCGGTACTAGGTCTTCTAAATACACAAACAAACAAACAAAAACACCCAAGATTTTTAAATTACTCCTTAATCCCCGTAGGGCTGGTTTAACTTTCCTCCCTCATCGCCCCTTTGGGGGTAAACGCTCTCTTCTGTATATACCAATGTTGCAACAGCGCTTGATTTGAGTGATTTACCCTACATGGGTTTTGGTGGTGGAATCTGAGCACTCCCTGATGCTCCAGACCATAAGTTTTCTGTTATTTCTGCGGACAGTTTATCTCCGTCACTGGAAGGCTAACTGCACGAATTTTTCTGGAAAAGAGGCCAAAAGGACCTATGACATTTCCCAGACAAGTCAACAGAAACCCGAACTGTGCCTCGCTGAACCAAAATGAACACATAAATCTATTTTCCCCAAGCATCCTGTCACTTGCGTTATATAATTGCCTTTCATTAATCAAATCCAGGCTTTAAAGCAACACCTAATTAATTCTATAATTGGCATAGATTCTACCTTTAATGACTTCTACTATAGCTGAAAAACCAGTGATCTCTCGATTTGATTTTGAAACTACGGACGCTGGGTTTCCTCTTTCTACCCAAACTTTTCAGATCGTGTTAAGAGTCGGGTGTGGTTTCACGCGGGCGGTGGGGGGGGGGGCACTGAGAGGAGCCCAGAGGGTAGGAGGGAACTTTGAAAAGAAAACCCCTCCCCGAGTGCGTTCGTGATGCTGGAGACCCGTGTTTGGCAGCTATCCGGGATCTGCAGAAATGTCTTGCTGATGGGAAAGTCCTCACATTTGGAACAAAACCAGGTTTGGAGAGTCCTTAAGAACGTAGGGGTGCTCCAGTATCCCCGCAGGCGAACCGCACAGAGAAAAGCGGAGGCCCGACTCGAAGTTATGTAAAACTCAGAACAGTGTGCGCGCGGCCCGAGGAGACTCGAGTCCATCTCGTCTAGCGGTTCCCGAACCGCTAGGAGCCCTCAACCCCGGAGGACAGCAGGGCTCAGTGACTCACTGCCAGTGACTCAGTGACCCCACCCCTCTCCCCTGGGCTTTCCCCGCCGCCGCCTCGAAGTTTGCGTGGTCCAAACCCAGACAGAGCCCGTTAGATGCTTGAACTGGAACCCCCAAAACGAGAGGTTGAAAAGATTCGCGGGCCAAAGTGGGCGGTGCGCCAGGCTGCGCGGGGCCCCAGCTCTGCGTCCTGGGCGGTGCACGCCCCCACCTCGCGCTCCAATCTCCGGCACTCTTTGTTTCTTTCTCCCAGTCTTCCGACCCTATGGATCCCTGACTCCCCCCGCTTCCTGCTTCTTGCCGGCGGGTCTCCCCACCCACAAGACCCTAGCAGACTGGAGTCCTGCCGCCGAGCGCCCCTCCCACCCGCCAGCCTCCTCCCAGAACTCTATGGCGCG
Organism: Mustela putorius furo; assembly: GCF_011764305.1. NCBI lineage: Eukaryota > Metazoa > Chordata > Mammalia > Carnivora > Mustelidae > Mustela > Mustela putorius. The sequence continues at coordinate 12,314,681 of NW_025422060.1, forward strand.
GTGCCCGCGACCCCTCTGGTCCAGCTCCGTGCAGGGTCGCCCACCACCGCGCGATCCCGCCTTTTTTAGCACCCAGTGGAGAGCAGAGCTCAGGTCCTCATCAGGAAAGCCCCCGAAAGTCCCAGCCCAACCAAAAAGTAACGGGACGGTGCCCAGTGCCGGGCTTGCTAAACGACGGGGAGGAAGGCTCGAGGGCGCCCCCGCCCCAACCCCCGCCCACCCTCCCCTCTTCTCGACCCGTCCCCATTGGCTGGCGCGGTCTGCGGCTGGGAGGCAGTGGGAGGGGACCCTCTTTCCTAATGGGTTATAAAAACTGCGCCCTCGGAGGGGCCCAGTCCTCTGCCGCTCTCGCTCCGGGATCGCCCGCACTAGAGACGCAGTAGCGCTCTAATCGCCCACACCCACCGCGCCCTCGCTCGCCTGTCGGTGCCGCAGCCGCCGCCCAGCCCATCGCCACCCTTTGCAGCCATGTCCACCAGGTCTGTGTCCTCGTCCTCCTACCGCAGGATGTTCGGCGGCCCCGGCACCGGGAGCCGGCCGAGCTCCACGCGCAGCTACGTGACCACGTCCACCCGCACCTACAGCCTGGGCAGCGCCCTGCGCCCCAGCACCAGCCGCAGCCTCTACACCTCGTCCCCGGGCGGCGGGTATGTCACGCGCTCCTCCGCGGTGCGCCTTCGGAGCAGTGTGCCCGGCGTGCGCCTGCTGCAGGACTCCGTAGACTTCTCGCTGGCGGACGCCATCAACACCGAGTTCAAGAACACCCGCACCAACGAGAAAGTGGAGCTGCAGGAGCTGAATGACCGCTTCGCTAACTACATTGACAAGGTGCGCTTCCTGGAACAGCAGAACAAGATTCTGCTGGCCGAGCTCGAGCAGCTCAAGGGCCAGGGCAAATCGCGCCTGGGGGACCTCTACGAGGAGGAGATGCGGGAGCTGCGCCGGCAGGTGGATCAGCTTACCAACGACAAGGCCCGCGTCGAAGTGGAGCGCGACAACCTGGCCGAGGACATTATGCGGCTCCGGGAGAAGTAAGGCGGCGTCCTCGCGGAGCAGCGGGAGGGAGGGAGAGGGGAACAGGGGCCCCGCGAGAAGCTGCCACGCCCTTGGGGATGGGGCTAGGGAGGTGGCGGACTGGGGGACGGCGGGTGAGCGGGGCTGTGGCTGCGGCGGTGCAGCCCCGCCCTGAACCCAGACCTTGCAGTTAGCATTTCCCCTGCACCCCCACTGGTTGCCCAAGAACACCCTGCTTCAGGTTACAGATTTCTTAAAACTACGAGTCTGTGCGCGGCCGAAGGCCCTTGTAAGCGATGAGCGCCATTTCCCCAAACTTTTAGAAAGTTTCCTGGCCCCTTCTGGCAGGCTGCCATCATGGGGCGGGGAGGAGGGAAGAGAGGAGGGATGTGGCGGAAGCGAGACAAAGGGATTGCAGAGGTTCCTCGGGGGGCGGGGTGGCGGCGGTCGCGTAACAGGTTAGGGTGGCGACCGTGATTGCTTCTGCACGCTGCCGCTGGGGCCCCGCTAAAACTTGCGGAGCGCAGCCGCTCTAAAAGCCGCAGTCGCGGGCTGGCCGCAGAGGTGGCGCAGCAGCTCGCGTCTCGAGGCACAGCGACGTGGATGTTGGGTGTGGCCGCCCCCGCCCCTAGCGGTTTCCCAGTTCCTTTTTGGTTAACGTGCGACTGTTTTCAGGTTGCAAGAGGAGATGCTGCAGAGAGAGGAAGCCGAGAGCACCCTGCAGTCTTTCAGACAGGTTTGTATTCTGTTCCCGCGTGCAGCCACGGGACCCCACCCGATCAGCCCCGAGCAGCTCGCAAAGTTACGTACCCCACGTCTAGATAGCGCAAAACTTCCCGTCCGTGGGCAAAGCCCCCTAGTGGCAGAAAGAGCACAGATTCGAGCTTCTCCCAATGAAAACCCTTGAATGAGCGAAGCCGTTCCGTAGGACACAAAGTCTTCAACTCTTTACTTCGTTTCGAGATGTTTGTCCAAAGAAATATTTTTTTTCCGTTTTGTTTCTGCAACATACTGACATTCTTACTCTGAACAGTTACAATTTGATACAGATAAAAGTTTGCTAAAGTCAAGTTGGCTAACTTTTACAAGGCCAGGAAAAGCACAATGATGCCCTGTAGTTTGAAATGTAAATGTATTGGAGGATAAGAAACTTAGTTCAACTGGACTTAAGCCAGCAAGGTTTTTTTTTTTTTTTCTTTTCTGCAAGTTCCATTGTGACATTAAAGTTATATGGAAGTATCACTAGGCAGAACTATTTTGTGATCTAATAAGGGTGAAAAGGAGCCATCTGTCCCCTAGGCTGAAAGGTATTAATGGTTTCTACGGGCTTCGCTATGGAATGTAGATACAGACATTCTGGCAAGTGTGGTGGCTTTGGACAGAAATAATAGGAGTCTTTGTGTTCCCAGAGAAGCTTTGCAACAGGCTACATTCTTATTGAATATGTAATGATGTAAGCTCAGCTCTAATTGGACACAAGTATTTGCTAACATCCGTTATCTAATATCTGGCCCAGACTTGGGAAGTATGTGATGGGAAAAGTTCTTAAAGCTACAGTCACACTTCACATTTTGAAAGGCCTTTCTTTATTTGGTTTCTTTATTCTTTAACACTTTCTCCTTAAATGAAGAAGGAACCTAAGGCCAGAGAATGGATTTTTAAGTAAAGGAGTTTTTGCTGCAAAGTTAGATAGACTTCAAGGATTTTTAGTTTGAATTGGAATTCAAAAGCAGGAAGAGCTGCTAGTCCTGGACACTTACGGGGATGTCTATCTAAGCTCTCAGATGAATAGTCTAGAATAACATTTTGAAGCAGAAATACATTTACCAAATTAAGCACTGCAATGTGTGGCCCATTTTAGTAACTGAGCATTTATGATCATCATATCTGTAATGTTTTTTGCAGAATAGTGAGTTAATAGAAAACGAATGAGTATGAATAATCTCCTCTTTAGGCATTAGGTAAAATCCCTCATATTCTTACAAGGAAGTAGAAATGTCACATGAAAAACTTCTTTGTAGAGGTTAGTAAATTACCTTCTGTGTCCCTTTTTTTAGGGCTTAATAAGAAAAAACGAATTTTTCCCAAGCCAGATTTTTTTTTTTTTTAATGTTATCACTCATTACTCGTTCATCTTCCCATGAAGGTGAGAGAGGTCTCTCAACATTTAAGACTTCAGTGCTATAAACTATACTCCACTCCACATACAGTTGCTTACAAAATAAGAAGTATAAAAATTCTTATAACATTTCCTTGAAGGGAATTGAAATCTCTGGGACATAGCAGTTTGCAAGTGATGGAAACAGGAGAGTCAGAGCAGCGAGAATTCTGCATATAGTTTCATTACATGCATTTTGACCAGTCATTCTGAAACTAAGTAACTGAATTTACAGAGTGTTAAGTGAAAAGGAGGGATACACCCTTGCAGGGTGAGATAGGAGTTTAAGAGAAAATCTACCAGATTCGGAAGCAAAGAAAATAGAGTACAGAATGACATTTCTTTTCCTTATGTGCCTAAACTGCATCTATGCCAGCATACGTCTTGAATTAGAATATAAATCTAGCCTTGCTAGATGACTGCGTTCCGAAGATTTGAGTAGAGGGGCACCTGGGTGGCTCAGTCGGTTAAGCCTCTGACTCTTGATCTCAGGGTCATGACTTCAAATCCCATTTTGGGCTCCATGCCCAGCTCAGACACAAAAGAGCTCAGATACACACTGAAACTTTTGAAGCAAACAAACTTCTGCTTTACACGTACTTCAGTATACACAAAATGAAATCTGGTCAACCCTACTATGTCCTGTTATTTCATGACATTTGTAAAAGAAAGATACCTTAAAAATGGTGACACTGATTTTTCTAGTTTAAAAAAAATAAAAAACCAGTCAGGGCAAGACAAATACCTTACAGTTTCACTCATGTGGAATTTAAACAGATGCACAAAGAACAAGACAACCCAAAAAAACAGAGTCTTAGCTACAGAGAACAAACTGAGGGTCACCAGAGGGGAGGGGGGTAGGGGGGGTGAAACAGGAGATGGGGAATTAAAACACACTCACTGTGATAGACACTGAGTAATGCACAGTGTTGCTGAATCACTATATTGTACACCTGAAACTAATATAACACTTTGTTTTTCTGGAATTGAAATTTAAAAAATAAAGAAAAACTTTACTAGTGTAACGGAGATTCAGTGACGACTGATTGCAGTTTAACATTTATTTATATTGAAATTGCTTATTAGCCACCTGAATACAATACAGTGGGCTACAATTCAAATTTATTAATGAAAAGAAAATATATTATCATATTGGGTGATTTATAGACTTAATTCAATGGTCATAAAAGTTGTCAACAGCCTTTTCTCAGTGAAGAGCCTAAGCTCATACGGTTCATTTAAAATGAATAAATGAGATAAGGCGTTGACTTTGGCATCGTCCCAATGGCCCTTCTCTCTTTTCAAACCAGGATGTTGACAATGCTTCTTTGGCACGTCTTGACCTTGAGCGCAAAGTGGAATCCTTGCAGGAAGAGATTGCCTTTTTGAAGAAACTCCATGAGGAGGCAAGTGAAGCCATGTTTCGTGGATGAATGTGGGTGACGTTGCCTCCATCCTGGGCATGGCTGACCTTCTGTCTGTTCTTTTCTATAGGAAATCCAGGAGCTGCAGGCCCAGATTCAGGACCAGCATGTCCAGATCGATATGGATGTTTCCAAGCCCGACCTCACGGCTGCCCTGCGAGACGTCCGCCAGCAGTATGAAAGCGTGGCTGCCAAGAACCTTCAGGAGGCTGAGGAATGGTACAAGTCCAAGGTACGAAAGCAGTCAGTGTGGCTGGAACAAAAGAAGAGCATTTTGTCCTGGAAACACTTTGTACCTGCTTGTGGTCCCTGCCTACCCATAGCTCTAGTCAGAAAGTTGGCTTGAACTTCTTAAACTTGTTGTTCAAGGCTGCTCTTGCTGCAGCCTCCCTGTCAGACCTTCTTTCCAGTCCCTTCTGAACCCTAGTTCAGAGGAATTCCATCAACACCACGCCCGTGACCCTCACCCTCCTTGAATGAGGGTAACACATCAAATTTCTACTTAAAAAAATATCAACATCCGCATTCCGCTGCTCTCCCTTTGCTGTTAGAACAGAAGTGTAGACATAGTCTGGAGGACGTGGAGATTTGAACTTAAAATACGAAATTTGGTCTTGATTATGTGCTCTTTGTTGGTTTGCTTGCCAACTGGAAGTTTGCCCGTTTTTCCAGGCAGTGGAGAATGTTAGAGGATCTGTGACCAAGTCACGGGGGTGGTCCACAATTTGTCCTCTCTTTCTCACAGTTTGCCGACCTCTCTGAGGCTGCTAACCGAAACAATGATGCCCTGCGCCAGGCGAAGCAGGAGTCCAATGAGTACCGGAGACAGGTGCAGTCCCTCACCTGCGAAGTGGACGCCCTCAAAGGGACTGTGAGTATCAGATCCCACTGATGGGGGGGGGGACCCGGAGACCTGTAACCCGCTTGCATCATTCACATGACCCAGGCTAATGTAAATGTAATATAAACAAAACTTCTGCTGAAGACAAATTTATGTTTTAATCCTAAGAAAATGAGTTGGCAGGACAGGTTCAGAGAGCCCTCTGAGGCATGATGGTGTCCACCTTTTAGTGGACACCTGTACTCTGGCTTCGAACACTTGATGCTTGGATCCTTCCCCTGAAACTGGAGGGCTCCCCGTCTTTGCCACTAGGGGAATGGATCGCAATTGGTCCGTTAAATGGTTCTGGGAATCTCTGGGGGTTTCTTAGGAAGTAACATTGGAAGCTTCTCTTCCTCCTGCAGAATGAGTCTCTGGAACGCCAGATGCGTGAAATGGAGGATAACTTTGCCGTCGAAGCTGCTAACTACCAAGACACTATTGGCCGCCTGCAGGATGAGATTCAGAACATGAAGGAAGAAATGGCCCGTCACCTTCGGGAGTACCAGGACCTGCTGAATGTCAAGATGGCTCTCGACATTGAGATTGCCACCTACAGGAAGCTGCTGGAAGGCGAGGAGAGCAGGTGTGGTATAGGGGCTTCTGCACGTGAATTAAGAGCTGCTCTTTGTTAGGAATTACGCCCCTCACTTGACCTACGTGCGTTACCTCTTCGCCTTTAGAACATTTCTTCAAGGTAGATGCTGACCACTTTTTATAGCTACAGAACCTTAGGTTTGAGAGTTTTAGTAACTTGGCCCTAGTCAGCGTTAATCATGGTGGAGCTGGGATTTGAACTCACAACTCTGGGAGCGGCAACGCTTTTCCCACTCTTCAGTGCGCAGACAAAATGCTTGAGAGGTTTTAAATGTACTAATGAGACCAGTCCTAGATAGATAATTCTGAGGCATATCCCTCCCTTAATGAGCTCCAAGAATACATTCTCTTATTTGATGAAAACAAGAAGTTGAATAAATTCATTCCATATTGTTCTTGTTTTCCAAAAATTTCACAGTTTTTCTTTATCCCTTTACAGGATTGCTCTGCCTCTTCCAAACTTTTCTTCCCTGAACCTGAGGGGTAAGCATTTGATCTCCCTTTATGAAAAATTAGAGCAACTCATCCCCAGTCCATTTATGATGAAGCCCTGATTTGTTAAATGATTTTTGAAAATGCCATATAAGATAAACTCCTCTAAAACATACATAATTTTTAGACCCACGTACTGTCTTAAAATCTTTGTTCCCAATTAAATTGCAGCTCCATTGGACTTCAGCCTTTGGAGTATACATTGAAATAGTCTATCCAGGAAGCTACTGGGTTACCAGGACCCAGGCTTTCAAACAGGTCTTGAGTCTTGAGAAATGTTTTGGGAGGAGTACTTTAGATAGTTGTGAACAACGATCAGAACTCCTCGGGCAAAACAGTTACTCGTCTTTTTAAAATTTCACCTTTGCTAATTTTGGGCATTTTGTTCTCTCTTCAGAAACCAATCTGGATTCCCTCCCTCTGGTCGATACTCACTCAAAAAGGACACTTCTGATCAAGACGGTTGAGACTAGAGATGGACAGGTTGGTATCTTTCAGTCAAAATGCATCATGTCAGGCAGACATCGTTAGCTTCGTGAATCGTTAAGACTCTGTCTCAGATAACACCTGGTTAATTGGGTGGGTTTCGGTTTCACTCATGACCCCTCCAAAGAGAATAGGCCTCTTCTCCTGGCAGGCCACACAGCCAACTATTTGGCTCCTGAATATGAAGGTGTGAGAGCGATCTTCCTGTCCAAAATCAGTTGTTGTTTTTTTGGTTTTTTCTGTGCTCCTTAATTTTAGATTGAAGCACAGCTTTAAGTTCCTTCCTAGACTCCCTCATTATCAGGATTGTTGTAGTCCTGGACGTTCGTCCTTCTGTGCCGACTGACACCTGAACACTCTTAGGCCCTTGGACATAGCGCAAGAACATGCCAGATAATCACTTTTCTTGTTACTTCTCTATGCCAGGAAAGAAATGGCCGAAAGCTGTTGTAATCTTCATAGAATCTCCTCTTGCACATACATGTAAAATGTACTTGGCTATATATTTTAGTCTGTCTTCATTGCTCTTAAACTTGGCTGCATGGGATGATTATAGCGTCCTCCGTACTCCGTTTTCAATGTTCCTTTTTTTTAAGCGCTAACATTCCATAAGATAACTACTTTCGCGTGTAGATGAAAAGCATGGTACACACTTACCTGCCCCTCCTAGCTGTGACCTTGGCCTTGCATCACCAATATAACCTGCCTATTTTTCACCTTCAGTGACACCTACTTGGGAAGATTTTCCTTTGTCACGCTTCATGGGGTAATTGAATCTTCAACAGGCATTCTGTTTGATTCGATTTTTTTTGTTACCAGGTTATCAATGAAACTTCTCAGCATCACGATGACCTTGAGTAAAGATGGCACAGAGTCGGTGCAGCGGTCACTACCAGCAAGAATAAAAACAGAAATCCGTATCTTAAAGAAACAGCTTCCAAGTGCCTTTCTGCAGTTTTTCAGGAGCGCAAGATAGATTTGGAATAGGAATAACCTCTAGTTCTTAAGAACCAACACTCTTAAAAGATTTAGGAAAAAGTTTACAACATAATCTAGTTTACCAAGAAAACTTGTGCTAGAATACTTTTTAAAAAGTATTTTTGAATACCATTAAAACTGCTTTTTTTCCAACAAGTATCTGACCAACTTGTTTCTGCTTCAATAAATCTTTGGAAAACTCTGTTGGTGTGTTACTTGCTACTATCAAAATAGTTATCTAGATACAGTGAGAATATAGTGTCAGTGAATTTTTTTTTTTTTTTTGGTCCTGCTGGTAAGGGTACCAAGTTTAGGTTAACTGGATAAATTCAACTTACTTCACTTGCGATACCACTCTTAACTTTGGTCATTATAAGGAAGACCTCGCTTTTCAGTGAAGTTATTTAAGTTTACAAACAGATGACCTATCATAAAAGAACTTGTTCAAAGATGGTAGGTCTTTTAGTTCAGCTGGGGCCATACCTGTGTGTGATTTCAATTCTAACAAAAAGACTTTCTAAAATGAGAGACTTTGGCTAAAGGGAGCTTCTGGGTGCACTTGGAGCTGGTAGTGTAAGCCAGACTCCACTGTGGGAGTTAAAACATGGGGCAAGGTCAGGGTAGAGAGCTGTGGTGTCTCATGCAGAGAAGGCATCAGTCCATCAAGGTTAGCAAACTTGGAGCTCGGAATGAATGATAAAGCCGGGAAAAGCTTCAGGTCTCTGGAGGATGGATAGAGTTGAGGTAAGGCGGGTGGGGGAGGGTATTGCTTTGAGTCCATAGAGTCCTAATGGTTGATCATGTGTGTGTGCTGAGGGAAAACTCCTTTGGGCAAAATCCCCAGACATCTTGATGTCCCAATTTCCTATATAACTATTACCCCTCTCCTCCAGAAGGAGGTGGTAGGCATCTGCTGGCATATTTAGGTGTTTGCCTCTGCCTCTTGGGTTGCTGAGGGGAGTAGTAGGTAATTAAGGAAAAGCCCACCTAAGTGCCAGACACTCAGTGCTAAGTACCTTGGGCTGCGATTTTCCTCATTCTTGTTTCGGGGGCAGTGCAGGAGTGAAGAAAGGACTGGCTGCCCAAGTGACCGACCACCAGCTGGGGTGACTCCACCTAGTTTGCCTGGGATGGTCTTGTTCTTCAAACATTACTTAGTTATAGTGCCCCCTTCAGGCTCATAATTGTACTTGTATGCACAACAGATTCTATCTGGTCATCCTGCCCTCAGTATAATCGTAGAGGAAAGGGTTGTTTGTGGTGAGAGCCCTTGAGAGTGCCTGCCCTCCCCTCATCCCCAGCCCCCATAGTTGAGCAACTGGTGTATTAGATGGTGCAATCAGCATTACCGCAGCAAACATCCAAGACTCGGGGTCCTATAGACATTTTCTATTTGATTTTTGGTTTTGTTTTCGGTCCGTTAGCCATTTCTAGCACCATCCCCCACCAACCCTATTTTTCCCGCCTCCTCCACCATTTCTACCCCACCTCTGGCTCAGCATTATTTTTCAAACATGGGACCTTTTATTACTTAAAAAAAAAAAAAATCAAGGGGTGTCTGGGTGGCTCAGTGGGTTAAAGCCTTTGCCTTCCGCTCAGGTCATGATCCCCGGATCCTGGGATCAAGCCCCGCATCGGGCTCTCTGCTCAGCAGGGAGCCTGTTTCCTCCTCTCTCTCTCTGCCTGCCTCTCTGCCTACTTGTGATCTCTCTCAAATAAATAAATAAAATCTTTTTTTAAAAAAATCAAGCTATAGGTTTTTTTCCAGGAGGAAAGGAACCAGGATAACAAGGAGTTCTGCCCCTATACTTTGAGACTGGTGGGTTATCCAGCCTTCAAAGTCCCTTACAGCTTTTTCTAAAATCACCTCCCCCCAAATGACAAAGATGAACCAGTCTCCCTTATCTGTGACTGTCAGAAATTAGCCCTTCCTGAAAAGCCTCGTAGGGGCTCCTCTCATAGGAATTTAAAATCTCTTTTAAGTCTTTTTTTATTTTTATCTTTAATTATACTTCTAGCATTTTCCTTATCTTCCACTTTGAAAAAACTAATAAAAAGAAACTATGTTCTCACCACCTATGGTGAAACAAAGATTAACACTTGGTTCTTTTATATATAACATTAATCCAAGACTAAAGGAGATTTAAAAAAAAAAAAAAAAAGTGGGAGGCAGAGTGAAGGAAATGATGACATAAAGTGATGGCTGAAAAAAGTTACCAGGGGGACTGTGAACTCCAGAGAAATAATGTGAAAATTGAGTCCAGCTCAGTTTTCTCACAGTAGGGACAGATGAAGGAGGTAGCTGGGAATGAGACTAATGAGACTAATATTTGACTTAGTCATACCTGATGGGGGATTCACTTTCCATGTGACAAAGGCACTAGGACATCGACATCTTTCTTTCTAGGTTGTGAGGCAGAGGGGTGATAGCCGGGGGAGAAAGGGTGGCAGGGAAGGGGAGGTAGGAGGACACGAGCTTCTCCTCTTGTTTTCCCGAAGAAAGCAAGGGAACAACAAACACTATGACTGCAAGAAGGCTTTCTCCCCCACCTGCCGGTCTTCAGCTAAATGAAGGGTCTGTATCAATCTCTTGCGGCGGCCATAACAAAACACCACAGCCTGGGCTTAAACAGCAGAAATGTTATTGCCTCACTGTTCTCGGGCTGGAAGTCCCAGATCAAGGTGTTGGCAAGGCTGGATTGTTCTGAAGCTCCCCTCTTTTTTCTTTTTTTTTTTTTTAAAGATTTTTAAAAATTCTTATGTATTTATTTGACAGATGGAGATTACAAGTAGGCAGAGAGGCAAGCGGGGGTGCCGGTGAGAAGCAGACTCCCCGCTGAGCAGAAAACCCAATGCGGGGCTCGATCCCAGGACCCCGAGATCATGACCCAAGCAGAAGGCAGAGGCTTAACCCACTGAGCCACCCAGGCACCCTGAGGCTCCCCTCTGGAACTAAACTGTTCTTACAGGTAACGAGCCACACTGAAATAGGACCACCCATATGACCTCATTTCATCTTAATTACCTTTTGAAAGACCTTATCTCCACATACAGTAACATTCTGAGGTACTAAGGGTTAGGATTTGTATGTCTATGGGGCTGTGGGGGAGGGTACACAATTCAGCCCCGAACAGGGTCACAGTTAAACGTTTGGAGAACATTCTTCTTGTCTGTATTTGAAAGAAGTCTGTGAAAGAGATTTTGAAAAGGGTGTAAGTTTGCCAAGTCATCAATGGTTAATATACTACTGAAAGCTTTGTGGCCATTTGTGACTATTGAACTTCTCTCCCTTTCTTAACCCTCCTCTCAAGAATGAGAGCAGTTTCAGGTAAATCCTCCAGAGACTTTCTATCCTGGAAGGCAAGTACTTCTTCTAGGGCCCAATAGGAAGCAAGCAGGTCGCTGCTGAAGGCCCTTGGGAGGGCCAACAGAACTACCAAATAGTCTTTCCTCAGATGAAGATTTTCCAAAATCCAGGACCAGTATAAAGCTATATTCTTTTATAAAGTTATATTCTTTTATAAAGCTATATTATATATTATATAAAGCTATATATTTTATAAAGCTATATTCTTTTAAAAAATTCAACTTTCCCCCTGGGTATCAAGCACTATGTTGAGCATCAGCTGTACCAAGTCAGCTTCCTTACTGAGTTAAGAGCCCACCAGCCTAGCGAAGAACTTAATATTGCTCACCCCCGCCCCCCGCCATTTCATAGGTTGAAATCTTAACCCCCAGTGTGATGGTGTTAGAGGGTGGGGCCTTTGGAAGGTAATTAATCAATTAATTAATTGGGCAATTAATTACCCAATTAATTAATTAATTTGGTAGTTGATTGATTTGGTGATTAATTAATTTGGGGAACTAGAGCCCTCATGGATGGGGTTACTGCCCTTAAGAAAAGACACAAGAGAGCTTGCTTTCCCTCTGCTCTGCTTTATGCTCCATGAGACAGTGCGTGAGGCTGATTTCTACAAACCTGGAAGAGGACTCTCACCAGACAATGAATCTGTTGTCACCTTCCCAACCTCCTGTTGGACTTCCCAACCCTCAGAATTGTGGGAAGCACCTTCTGTGGTATTCTGTTATAGCAGCTGACTGACTAAGACAAACAGGCAGTGCTGTGTACAGGGAGTTGGATGCACTTTACTTCACAAATGTTGCAAAATCGCTGTATGGGTCACTTCAGTTCAGCTCAGCTCTCCTCAGCTGGAGTCAACATGGAGAAGGGTCAGGCTCTGTCTTTGGAGTTCAGACTGTGGATCCTAATCCTGAGGCCAGTCATAATGCAGTATGGGCCTCTGTCTCTCCAGAATATGAAAATTTTCCTATCTCCTCTTTTACGTTCTTGGTCATATGAATTGTAGATAGATATATATAAATTTGTATTTACTTAAAGGTCTTTATCTGCTAATGTCAAGATGTGAATCACATATAAATTTGTTTATATGGTCTGTTTTCTCTCTTGGTTTTCGATTATTTGGTCCTGTCTTTAGTATGCCTCATAATTTTTTTTCTGGATGCTGAAAATTTTTAAATGAATACTTGTTTAGGCTCTGGACAGCATTTTCTTCCTCTAAAGAGGAATAAAGGTTTTCTTTCCTTTATTTTTTTTAAGATTTATTTATTTATTTGAGACAGAGAGAGAAAGAGAGGGAACACAACCAGGAGGGGCAGGGGAAGAGGGAGAGAGAATCTCAAGCAGACTCCATGCTGAGATGGAGCCTGATGGGGGATTCAATCCTAGGACCCTGAGATCATGACCTGAGCTGAAACCAAC